>NC_047144.1:13886845-14191845 GCF_009829125.3 Periophthalmus magnuspinnatus
CATAAAAATGTGACTTTATACTCTTTATTGCATGTTTACCTGAAGTGGCCCCTCCGTCTCGGCCAGCGCTCTCTCCAGCCTCCTCTTGACCTCGCTGAGAGCTGCTATCTCTGTCACCATGTTATCGATCTCATGGCTCAGCTCAGACTTCCAGAAGACAATATCGCTCACTCTCTCTCCAAGATTTTTACTCGTAGTTTCCTGTGTCCTCCTGGTCAGCTGATCCTTATCCTGCATGAGCCGAATCGTATCTTGCCTTAACCTCTCTGCACTTTTCCGTGACGATTCCGACTCTCTGTAGTTGCTGTGGTTGGATTTATACCAGTCTTCAGGAGTGTATCTAGTTGTCAGGGCTGTTCTGTTGGACGGGTAGAACATTGTTTTGGCCCGGACTAAGTCTAGATTGTCCCGTTGGATGGATAGCGTCGAGGGGAGGGGGCCGTTGCTCTTGTAGTAGCTGCTGGTCCTCCACTGGTTGGCACTAGCGCTCATGGGTAAAGCGGGCTGGGTGCCACGGTAACTGGCCGCCATGGTGGAGATGGCAGGGAGGAAGTGACTGGTTTTTGGCCGGGCGTAAGTAGCAGTCAGAGTGGATCCCATCAGCTCCATAACTGTCTCCTAGAGAGTTTGTGGTTTCCTGGTTTTGAAATGAATATTGTAAGAATACATTTGAGTGAGATCATGTTTCTACCAGTTACATTCAACGTTTTTGTGGATTTTTTTTCTATTTTAAAGATAAATTATTTAGTTATATATACTAGTATAATTAGTATATTTTTCTTCACTGTGGTAACTGCCTTAACTTTCATCGTTCTGAAACTCATGGATAGACAGTGGTAGATCATAGACTGTATATACATATTAATGGACATAGCTAACCTGCTAGTCACCGCGTTTGAAATAGGAAGTGAGCGTGGGCGAACTTCCTGCTCCATTAACTCTGTCTCCAATTAATTTAACATTGGAAAACTGTCAACCCTCTCTCTGTAACTGCTGCTGTCAGACTCGTCATTTTGGTCTTAAAATGTTCGTATTAACCTGCGCTACATGATCCTGTATTTTTATTTCCTTATTGTGTCCATAAATCAAGATATGAACATTAATTAACTAATAGACAAACCAGGCGCCTTTTTTCCTCAAGCTTGCTCCCGCTAGCGACAGGTTTGATTGACAGTGTTGCTAAGTGCCCACTCCCTGCTAAGCCAGTGGTGCAGGCCAGAAGGTGCATTACCTTCAACAGCCTCACTCCAGATTGGCTCTTTGGTTGCTATGATACTCGCGATCAGAATTCCAAATATGGCACCCTAACGAGCTTCATCTGACTTGAGTCGAACGCCATGGGTGACGTCACACTCACTTAGTCCACTTCTTTATACGGTCTATGGTTAGAATCAAGGGTAACATTTACAATAGAAATATGTTTGCTATGGTGCAAGAAGGTTTCCAAACAAACAAAACAGTATTATTTTTCATCTAGGTTCATGTTATACTGTCAAAAAATTTCAAGCTGTTTTGCAAATGGTAACCTAACCCTTTTGTACATGGAACTCAGGATTGAACGTCAAAAACTTTGTTAGGTCTACTGGCAGATGTCCATAGAGTTAGCAAAGACGATGTAAAAAGTAAACAAAAGAGCTGAGGGAACAACCCAGAAGGAGGCTGTTTTTCACTACTGCTAAATACATTTATCACACTATAATGTCAGAATATCTTTGAATGAACTCTAACTTTAACAGCATTTTAAGATATAGGTTCAACGTTAGCCTAACTTAAAATTCTCTGAGGTGTGACGACTCACTCCCAAGCTCTTTTAAACTATAGAAAAGTTACTTATTGATTCTTGTCTTGCAGTTTGCATCAGACACAAACAAAGCTAATATAGTAATTCCCAACTACACAACTAAACGATGCAACAATTATCAATTTTGTGTGGCACAGATGAGAGATTTCAACAGATACAACAGAAGTACGCAGTTACAATAATCCAAATGACCTTTAAAGTATCTCCAAGAAAACTCACCGGTAAAGGTAGAGGTCCCGCGGTGCGCTGTCTGCCTGTGAACAGTGCTTACCTGAAAATGAGCTCAAGACCTCTCTAAAGGTGAGCTGGCATGAATAATGGATGAACAAGTTATCTAAGCATTCAGTGGGTGAGCCAATTGTGGTACAGTGCTAGGCTACAGGAGCCCGGCCCGGCCAAGATTTCTGTTGTTGACACAGAAGCAGTTGCCGTTGGTTACAGTTGCCGTACAGTTGGATTCAATTTACAAATTTAGTCAAGCTGAGATGACTTCATATATTTACTGACTTGTGCTTCAGAGGTGGATGTTCTTATCATGGAGCTGAACTTAAAGAATCTACACGGTAAAAATGAAATGTTGACCTATATCCTGATCCTAAATAGTCCTATTTTTATGTTATTGAGATGTAAACATTCACATCAAAATAATCTAAATAAATGCTTTGGATTAAAAAAATAATAATAATGGAAAGTATATTGTATTTGTAAATAAAACACACTTCATGGGCTTTAATAAATATATGAATTTTATACTTGACAAATTATTTTTTTTAACCCAAATTGATATTTATTTATGTATTTGTTTTTGTCTTTGTGCATTTGTTTGCTTATTTATTTATTTCATATGATTTTGCGTATAATTCTGAAATTGTCTCCAGCTTTAGTACAGTACCAACAGTACCTTTTGTATATTTGTGTGTTAACGTCTCATACTCTTTTTGTTTTTTGTTCCTCTATAATTAAATATCTTGGTTGATTTTCTATTTGGGGCTGAGCAATCTGAGCTTCATCTTTGGGGCCATAGATTTGAGTTGGTCTGTGCGTAGCATCGGATAGCCGGGGTCCATTCTGTGCCGCTATCTGCCCATCTGTATGGATTACAGTGGGCTCTTTAAAGATTCATGCCACAGGAAGAGTCCTCACAATCCGCTGTAGGACAAAATAATAATCTGTGTAGTGTTACCTACCTTTGCAGCCTGGATCGTTTACACTCATCTCTCCTGGAGGGGCAAAGCTGGACAGATGATAGCTTGCGTTCTACTACAGAGATGAGGAGGAGGTGTCCAAAATCAGATAATGCATAAAGCCTTCTAAATGCGCCATAAGATTTGTTGTTTTTATTCCCTTATTTGTTAATTGTTGCTTCATCTGAATTGGCTCGTGCACCGCATCATGCTATTAGCTAACAGTCACTATTATTTAAAGCAGTAAGTAAACAACCTATTAAAATTCAAATTAATTGAATTAAAGACTGCACGATTGTTTTTAAATGTAGAATACTTCAGTTTGTGGTGTTATTTTAATAGTTATTCTGCCTCAAAATTAGCATTTGCTTTCAGTGGGAGCTGATGTTGTAAACGTCATCACAACAAGTAGTGGATTTTTTTTCCATTTGAACCAAAATGATTACACGACGCTGTCGAATCCTGCACGTTTTGTTGATTAAGATAATAAAATTGTAGAATGAAGTAAGTATAGAGCAGTAGGTATATGCTGATGGCTGTGAAAATATAAGTTGATCGGCAATATAGTGTCTTGAAAATAAGCGATTAAGTGACTTCGAGAGGGTCAAAGAGAAGAAAGAACTATCCATCCATCCATTTTCTTAAGCTTATCCGGGGCCGGGTCGCGGGGGTAGCAGTCTAAGCAGGGACTCCCAGACTTCCCTCACCCCGGACACGTCCTCCAGCTCCTCCGGTGGGACCCCAAGGCGTTCCCCGGCCAGCTGAGAGACATAGTCCCTCCAGTGTGTCCTGGGTCTTCCCCGGGGCCTCCTCCCAGTGAGACATGCCCAGAACATTTCCCTAGGGAGGTGTCCAGGAGGCATCTTGAACAGATGCCCGAGCCATCTCAACTGGTTCCTCTCGACGTGTCAGAGCAGCGGCTCTACTCCGAGCTCCTCCCGTGTGACCGAGCTCCTCACCCTATCCCTAAGGGTGCACCCGGCCACCCTACGGAGGAAACCCATTTCGGCCGCTTGTATCCGCGACCTTGTCCTTTCGGTCATTACCCAGAGCTCATGACCATAGGTGAGGGTAGGAACGTAGATTGACTGGTAAATTGAGAGCTTTGCCTTTGGACTCAGCGTCTTCTTTACCACAGCGGACTGATACAGCGACTGCATCACTGCAGACGCTGCACCGATCCACCTGTCAATCTTACGCTCCATCCTTCCCTCACTCGTGAACAAGACCCTGAGATACTTGAACTCCTCCACTTGAGGCAGAGACTCACCACCCACCCAGAGAGGGCAAACCACCTTTTTCCGGTCGAGAACCATGGCCTCGGATTTGGAGGAGTTGATTCTCATCCCAGCCGCTTCACACTCGGCTGCAAACCGCCCCAGTGCCTGCTGCAGGTCCTGGCTCGAAGAAGCCATCAGGACAACATCATCTGCAAACAGCAGAGATGAAACCCTGTGGCTCCCAAACCAGACCCCCTCCAGCCCCTGGCTGCACCTAGAAATTCTGTCCATAAATATAATGAACAGAACCGGTGACAAAGGGCAGCCCTGGCGGAGTCCAACATGCACCGGGAACAGGTCTGACTTACTGCCGGCAATGCAAACACAGCTCCTGCTCCGGTCATACAGGGACCGGACAGCCCTTAGCAAAGAGCCCCGGACCCCATACTCCCAGAGCACCACGAGGGACACAGTCGAATGCCTTCTCCGGATCCACAAAACACATGTGGACTGGTTGGGCAAACTCCCATAAACCCTCAAGGACCCGATGGAGAGTATAGAGCTGGTCCAGTGTTCCGCGACCAGGACGAAAACCACACTGCTCCTCTTGAATCCAAGGTTAGACTATCGGTTGGATTCTCCTCTCCAGTACCCTGGAATAGACCTTACCAGGAAGGCTGAGGAGTGTGATTCCCCTGTAATTGGAACACATACTCCGGTCCCCCTTCTTATACAGAGGGACCACCACCCCGGTCTGCCATTCCACAGGCACTGTCCCTGACCGCCACGCGATGTTGCAGAGACGTGTCAGCCAAGACAACATCCAGAGACTTGAGGTACTCAGGACGGATCTCGTCCACCCACGGAGCCTTGCCACTGAGGAGCTTGCCAACCACCTCGGTGACTTCAGCCAGGGTCCGCCTCCGGGTGCCCAGTTTCTGCTTCCTCCTCAGAAGACGTGACAGTGGGATTGAGGAGATCCTCAAAGTATTCCTTCCACCGCCCGACAACATCGCCGGTCGAGGTCAGCAGCTCTCCACCCGCACTGTAAACAGTGTTGGTGAAGCACTGCTTCTCCCTCCTGAGGCGTCGGACGGTTTGCCAGAATTTCTTTGAGGCCGTCCGATAGTCCTCCTCCCTGGCCTCCCCGAACTCCTCCCAACCCCTAGTTTTTGCCTCTGTGACTGCCCGAGCCGCGGCACGCTTGGCCTGCCGGTACTCATCAGCTGCCTCAGGAGTCCCACGATCCAACAAGGCTCGATAGGACTCCTTCTTTAGCCGGACGGCATCCCTTACTTCCGGTGTCCACCACCGGGTTCGGGGATTGCCGCCACAACAAGCACCGCAGACCTTACGACCACAGCTATGAGCAGCCACATCGACAATAGAGGTGGAGAAAATGGCCCACTCAGAGTCCATGTCCCCAGCCTCCCCCGGGATCAGGGAGAAGCTCTCCCGGAGGTGTGAGTTGAAGACCCCTCTGACAGAGGGCTCCGCCAGACGTTCCCAGCAGACCCTCACGATGAGCTTTGGCCTGCCAGGTCTGTCCGGCTTCCTCCTCTGCCAGCGGATCCAACTCACCACCAGGTGGTGATCAGTTGACAGCTCAGCCCCTCTCTTCACCCGAGTGTCCAAGACACGCGGTCGGAGGTCAGATGACACGACAACAAAGTCGATCATCGACCTCTGACCTAGAGTGTCCTGGTGCCACGTGCACTGATGGACACCCTTGTGCTTGAACATGGTGTTTGTTATGGACAAACTGTGACTGGCACAGAAGTCCAATAACAAAACACCGCTCGGGTTCAGATCGGGGAGGCCGTTCCTCCCAATCACGCCCCTCCAAGTGTCACTGTCATTACCCACATGGGCATTGAAGTCCCCCAGGAGATCAACGGAGTCCCCGGTTGGTGCACTGTCTAGTACCCCTCCCAGGGACTCCAAGAAGGCCGGGTACTCCGCACTGCTGTTTGGCCCGTAGGCCGACGCAACAGTGACAGACCTGTCCCCGACCCAAAGGCGCAGGGACGCGACCCTCTCATTCACCGGGGTGAACTCCAACACGTGGTGGCTGAGCTGTGGGGCAATGAGCAAGCCCACACCAGCTCGCCGCCGCTCCCCGCGGGCAACGCCAGAGAAATGGAGAGTCCAGCCCCTCTCAAGGAGTTGGGTTCCAGAGCCCAAGCTGTGCGTGGAGTTGAGGCCGACTATATCTAGCCGGTAGCGCTCAACCTCCCGCACAAGCTCAGGCTCCTTCCCCCCCAGCGAGGTGACATTCCATGTCCCCAGAGCTAGTCTCCATGTCCGGAGATCCGGTCATTGAGGTCCCCGCCTTCGACTGCCGCCCGGATCTCTCTGCACCCGCCCCAGAAAGAACTATAGCATGGTTAAAAGCTCTGAAAAGATTTTGCATAATATGTCTGTTAACACTATTATGGATTAATTAAAATTCCTTTTTTATATATACACACTCAACTTCTTGAACATGTTATATGTATTTATCAATTGAAATAAACTAATAGACTAATGCATGAGCAGTCTTGTCAACAGTGGGACTCAGAGTAGAGACACTGCTCCCTCAAATACAGAGGAATCCGTTTTAATACCTAAAGCATCAATATTACAACCCTGTGTTTTGTCATTGTCCAGTTTAAGCTTGTCAAGGTCATAGACAGTATCTTCTTGACATAATGGCTCATTACAAGAGCTACGTTCATTAGGTCAAAAGACCCATTTCTACTGAGAAGAAAAGACTTGAATGGAAACTTGATATCGACTGAGATGTGATGGAGATGTTAGCTTACATTTCTTGGCCTGAAATGCAGACACTTTGTCTTTGCTGTATTGACTTGGCCAGCTTTGGAGATGCTGTATCATCAGTCATCAGTGGGGGAAGGTAATGATGTACAAGTAGTAAAGCACTGTACTTCAGTAGATCTTTTAGGTATCTGTACTTGTCAAGTTAAGTTTACAGTTTGGATACTTTTTATTTTTACTTCACTACATTTGAAAGCAGGTATCTGTACTTTCTACTCCATTACATTTTTGAACAGGACCATAGTCTGTATATATAAATGGACATAGCTAACCTGCGTACCAAATGGGAAGTGAGCTTGGGCGCGCTTCCCAGCTCCATCAACCCTGGCTCTCTAACTGCTGCTGTCAGGCTTGTCATTTCGGTCTTAAAATGTTTATACTAACTCCACATGATCCTAGTATTTTTATTTCACTATTGTGTCAGTAAATCAAGATATGAACATCAATAACAGATAAATCAGGCAGTTTCTTTGCCTGAGGTCGCTCCTACTAATGTTAGCAACAGATTTGATTGACAGCGTTGCTAAGCACCTGCTCCTTGTTAAACCAACTTTTCATATGATTTAATTTGGGTTATTTTTACCATGTTGGTGGTAAAATCCTGACTAAAGATTTTGGATTCAAGCTTGTTGACCAAAATCGGTGTAATTTTTTTTTTTTTCAGCAATCTCTCTACATTTAACACTTTTTTAAACAGGTACTTACTTTTACTTAAGTAGAGTAAGTTTTTACCTCTATATCTGTACTTTTACTTAACTAACAAAATGGAGTACTTCATCCACCACTGTATATCGTCCAGCCTAATATGGCATTCAAATCTGCACGTTTTTGAATTACCATCCCGAGGTGTGTCTTCATCTTAGCCCCACCTCCCATGACCGCCTATATCTTTACATGGCTAGCTTAAACTGATTGACCTCACCTCCTATAAATACTTTAAACAAGTCCAAACCCAGCCCCATCTATAGGATTTATCTACTGTATGGCCTATAGTCTCCACTGCCACGAGAGCCTCTAAGTCCAATCCCCAGCAGACCACAGAACGTGAGGGTAATGTTAGCGGGCTCTATATTTACTCACCCTCCCTGTGTCTCCTGAGAGTATGTTGTGAGTTACGGCATAGTGGACATGTCTGAGGGAGCAAGCACGCTGTCCGGTCCACTTAAACTACACTCAGACCAGAGACTGTAATGGAAAAAGCTGTGTGGAGTTCATGGAATTAGGCATGATGTATTACAGGGGGGAAGAGAAGACTTGCTAGCAACTTGTAAACATGGCAAAAGTGAGTTTATTCAGTGTTTATTCAAGGTAAAATAAGGTCTATTGAGTCAAAGATTGTGTTGTACCAAAAATCGGACCATATCTCACCGGAATGATATTTACTTAAAGGTCCTATATTACACAAAACTGACTCTTATGAGCTTTAAGACATGTAATAACGCTGCTACCTCATCAACAACATACCTGGGGTTGTATTTTGTTTCATTCACACATGTTTGAGAAACCATTTATTATTAGTCTGTCAACGTCTCCAAAGCTTGAAATGCTCTGTTCCACCTTGTGATGTCATGAAGTGGCAGTTAACAGCTCCTTTTACCTTTAGTTCAGTAGAGATTGACATTTCCAGAGCTGAAATTATCCAAATGACTCTAGAGAAGATGTAAGGAGATTAAAAACACTGGAGCACTTCCTGTATTACCACATGACATCACAAGGTGGAACAGAGTGTTTTCAGTTTGAGAAAAAACTCAGCCTAAATATGCAGGGTTTGTGTGTTAAACATGTGTGATTGAAACAAAACACAACTCTACGTCTGTTTGTGATGAGGAAACATTAGAACATAGATCAGAAGATAGTGTAATATGGGCCTTTTAAAAGTATATTATGTCATTTTCTGCATGATTCCATGGAAATAAAAAGTTAAAACCACACTTTGGAACATTTTTTATAAGATAGATATGTGTTATGTCATACTGTGGAAGATTCTAGCCAAAGGAACAACCTTTCCATGGAAACAAACTGGAGGAGAGCACATGTTTTCATATGTCTTTCAGTACAATAAACACAACCATAGTGAAATACATGCTTTTGCCATTTGTTTGACTAAAAAAGTTACATACTGTGGCTTTATTATGTTATTCCTGTGTTTTCTTTATTGTCAACTGCAAAGGTAGACAGACCAGAACTTAACGACAACTGTCTACGGAATCCAGGTCCCAAAATTAATCTGTTAAGTTTGTACTAATAATGTAGAGTTCTGGTGTGAGGGAACACACCAAATTTCATCTGGTTGTTTATTTCCTGAACACAAGGGCTACTGCAGGTCGTAACCCACGCCAAAACAAGAGCAAAACAACAGCAGTCTCAACTCACTCGAGCCAGTCTCCAAAACAGACCAGAAATAGACGAATAGGAGCTTTACATCAACTCATCGCCATAGCAACTGTCACATATAAAAGCAGTTCATCAACAACAACAACACATAAACAACAAAAGGTGTCAACTCTGAGGTAAACACAAAATACCAGCCCATTACGGTACGTTTGGAGCCCCTTATATACAGGAACATGCAAAAAATCTGATATTTTAAGCTCGATTTTGCATAAGGTTGAAGGAAACTTGACTTAAGTCTTTGATCAAAGTTGAAATTACATAACATGACATAACCATGATAATCCTAGAGGCACATGCTATTTTTTCTGCTTTGTACAATACCAGGAAATGACATCATTCCATCCATCAAGTCCCATTTTGTTAGCTGTAACATCAAACATACATCCTGCCTATCTATGACCTCTGCATCAGACCAGTAAAAGCATCCATTTCCTATTTCTCCTTCCACGAGTTCTATCGCTGTTATATCGCTCCACTCTCGCTCCGCTTTCTCTTAATACATCAACCATGATTTAGATGGCTCTTTAAGCTCTGATGCACTTCCCAGCCCTCGCTCGCACACACAGCTAGAGCTAGATTCAGTTTCCTCTCATGAATTGTGGATGTGGCCTTTGAGGAGGGCGACCACACCTGGACACGAGCACAACAAAAACAAAAATCTGCTTTTAACCAACTGAACGATCGTTTCTAGCTGTAAGATTTATGCAAGATGTGGAACAGGCTTTTTGAACTGGTAAACAGTCACATTTTTATATAGCGCTTTTTCCAATAGAAAGTGAATTGGTGAGTGGTTCCTTGATATAAAGCGGTTTGAGTTCTTTGAAATTGGAAAACTGTCACTCCTCTTTCTGTAACTGCTGCTGTCAGACTCGTCATTTTTGTCTTAAAATGTTCGTATTAAGCCGCTCTACATGATCCTGGTGTTTTCATTTCGCTGTTGTGTCCATCAATCAAGATATAAACGCTAGTAAGAGAAAAAAATCAGGTGCTTTCTTTCCCAGAGGTCACTCTTGCTAGTGTTAGCAACAAGTTTGATTGACGTCGTTGCCAAGCTCCCTGCTAAACCAGTGGTGTGGGTGGTTATGGGCATTACCATCAACAGCCTCGTTTCAGATTGGCTGTTTGGTTGCTATGATACTCGTGGTCAGATTTCCTAATATGGAACTCGGCTCCAAATTTGCCCCTATAAACGTTGGCCTCAATGAGCTTCATTTGACTGGAGCTAAACGCTAAGGGTGACGTCACACTTCTTTATACAGTCTATCAACTTGTAGTTTGGATATCTAACACAAATAAAGTCACAATTGAATAACGTGTAATTTTTAACTTGGATATTAATTAATGAACACAAATACATTCATTAGAAGCTTTACAACGCAACAGTTTTAGGTGCACTATGTAACTTTCTTGGTGGAGAGTCTGCCATCTACTTGTATCCATGGAGATCTTATTGTTTCACCTTGTGTGATCTATCTCCATGGAGACAACCAGGTAACACCACCAGGCCAAGTTACAGGTTACATCTGCAAAAAGGTGACCTCCTCAGGCAGTAAAAATGCGTGTTTAGGTGTTTTTGACTAATAAAAATAATCAAATAAATGTAAGTTAGATATGTTTAATTTCATAAAGATTCCAAACAATATTCAATAACATTTCCACGGAGACAGGAAAAGTAACAAAATGCACCTTTATAGGAAACACTAACAATACTAGACTGACACACCCCTCCTTATTTCATTCCTAGTGATAATACTTACATAAATCAATAAAGATAAATTAATAATAATAATAATAATGCTAATAATAATAATGCTAATAATAATGCTAATAATAATGCTAATAATAATAATAATAATAATAATAATAATAGATACAATTCATAAATAACACGATTAAAATAAACAATTCATAAAACTAATAATATAAATACAAATAAAATAATAATAAAATACAAATAAAATAGAAAAATCAATAATAGTAGTACAGGATGGCCAATGCACTGTTTTTTTTTCTCCCCATCTTTTCCCATTATTAATAGCACTTTAAGTCACTAAATATTATTATCCTAATATTATTTTCCAGCATCACCATTTCCTTTTATTTTTTCATCTTACAATGACTCTTTAGAATATAAAACAGAAGCATATTTACTCATCAGTTTCAATGCTAACGCTGTGTATTCTGTTTATTAGTGACTGTGCGGTGGAAACTCCTTTGCAGCCCTGAGTGCTCATTTGATTCAATTATGAATATAAAGATGGCAAATGGATAGAATAGGAAACTCAGATGGAGAAAGTATGAACAAACAGACTGGAAGGCTGCAGAAGGACTGTATACGATTTAGCCAGGATCTTGTTAATTAATAATAATAATAATAATAATAATAATATTAATGATGATAATAAGAATAATAATTAATAATTAATGATTAATTATAATAATCTCATAAAGAGCTTATTTGGACACTCAATGACATTTTACAAACAATAACAGTAGAAGAAGATGGTGGAAATCATGGGGGAATACCCGATTGAAAAGGTGAGTTTTTAGTAATGATCTGAAGTACTGCAGTGACTCAGAGTTCCTGATGCACTGTGGGAGTGAGTTTCAGAGGGCGGGGGCGGCAGCAGCGAAGGCTGGGTCCCCCAAATTCATGTGTACTTTGTTTAAACGATGAACATTATCTGAAAGTATTTGAGCCTTGGAGTTTGGGCGTCTGAGGTAATCATCCATGTCTCTACAGGGAAAGACACGTTTTGAATTTGTGTATTAACTGCATGGATTTTGCCCGATCTCGTCACATTTCAGAAGCGAGGCAACTTGTGCCTTGTTAGTTCTTAGATAGAAGACCGTTGGAATACCAGGTGTCACAGTGGGGCAGTAGTTTTACTTCATAGTGTCATTGTGTCCTTAGGCAAGACACTTTATCCATCTTGCCTGGTATGAATGTGGTGAGTTAGGGCTGGTGGTTGTTGGAGGGGTCGATGGCGCAGATTGGTAGCCTCACTTCATCTACCTCAGGGCAGCTGTGGCTACAACAGGACTTACTTACCATCACCAAAATGATGATTATTATTATTTACATTATGAATAGAGAGTGTGATTCAAAGTGTAAGTGCGTCTTGAAAATAAGCGATAAAAGATTGCTCAAGCATGCACGAACCACTCCAAAAACGGGGAAACGAGAAAGGAAAACAACTACGACATGGTTAAAATCTCTGAAAAGTCGATTTTGCATAATAGGTCTGCTTTAATATGTGAACAGACGAGGGTCTACAAAGTGCTCCAAAACATTGTACTGACAGAAGCTCGTCGGACGGGACAGGGGTGGCTGGACTCCCCTCTGTCTGTGATCAAGGCTCCCACTCTTCAGCTTCCACAGTGGGACGAGGAAGGGATGAATGCACGGCTTTGTCCCATCTGTGGTCATCACATTCCACTGGAGCCAGCCGAGCGGAGGAGAGGGCAATCCAGGCCAACGGGAGCTGACCAGGACCAGACCGGGCCAGATTACATCAAACAAGCAGCTGGGACTTAAAGAGTATTGACTATAGAGGGTCGTGTTTCAGAGATAGGTAGGATTTCACTACATCATGGGGCTTTGTGTGAGCTATTTCAGTCAAAACAGGAACAGAAGAATGCAGGAGAATCTTTAAGTCTGTGTCTAGAGCGCCCCTGCTGGTCAGTAATCATTAGAGCAGCATGAGTTAAAGCACAAGGACAAGAAAAACTGAAATCTGCTTTAAAATGAACAGTGGTCACTGGCTATAAGATTTATCCAGGTTTTGTCTCCATGGAGATATTATTGTTTCACCTTGTGTAATCTATCTCCATGGAGACAACCAGATAACACCACCAAGCCAAGTTACAGGTTTCATCTGTGAAAAGGTGACCTCACCAACAGTAAGAATGCACTTTTACCTTGCTGTTTTTGACTAGTAAAAAACAATCAAATAAATGCAAGAGACATTTTTTGTTTTTGTTTTTGAGTGTTCGTCCACTGATCTTGAAGGTTGGCAGTTCGAATCCCGCTCTCGATTCCAGGTCCCATAAATTAATACTGTTGTTGTGTCCTTGGGCAAGACACTTAACCCACCTCGCCCCCAGAGTCTACATACACTGGTGTATGAATGTGTGTGAATGGGGGAGTGGTTCCTTGATGTAAAGCGCTTTGATTGTCTTGAAGGTGGAAAGGTGCTGTATAAAAATGTGACCAAATCTGTATTATCTTTCAAGTAATATTTAATCAAACCAGAAATAAATCTAACATGTGTGAGTGTTCGGTTGTAGTCATGTTCCCGATGGTTAACCTCAGCTGTGGTAAAAATGAGCTCATCACAACCAAGAGTGAAGAATGAGGAGTGAATGAGTAATGCAATATAGAGCAAATGAGTTTTGAAAAAAAGTCATCAGACTGATCTATTTTCATGATTGAATATCTCATTTCACATTTTTACATTTAAATCCAATTTAAAGTGGGTGTGACAGGTTAGAATAGCAACTTTACAGAAAATTGTTGAGACAAAAGCTTTTTCTTCAAAGGGCCCATATTATGTTATTTTCTGATCTATGTTATAATGTTTCGTCATCAAAAACATACCTGGAGTTGTGTTTAGTTTCTTGTTTCTTCTCTCAAACAGAACACACTCCACCTTGGGTTCCACCTTGTGATGTCATGTGGTAATACAGGAAGTGTTCCACTGTGTTTTTAAACCTCACACACCACTAGAACACATCACTAGAATAATTTGTAACTTCCAGTCTCTACTAAACAAAAGGGAAAAGGAGCTGTTAACCTGAAAACTACCACTAAATGACATCACAAAGTGCATTTTAAGCTTGGGAGACGTGCAGAGACTAATAATAAAGAGTTGCTCAAATGTGTGAATGAAACAAAACACAACTCCAGGTGTGTTTTTATGAGGTTATAACATGGCTCACAAGAGTCACGTTTGCATAATGTAGGACCTTTAAATCTTACACAATGTTCCCTAGTTTGACAATAGAAAATAGTGATACCTTTACTTTACTAAATTCTTGCTGTAAAGGTCCTGTACTACACAACATTGACTTGTGTGAGCTTTTAGTTGTGAGATTGTCAATTCCAGGGCTGAAATTATTCAAATGATTCTAGTGAAGGTGTATGGAGTTTAAAAACACAGTGGAGCACTTCCTGTATTACCACATGACATCACAAGGTGGAGCAGAGTGTAAGAGAAGAAGCCTGAATATGCAGGGATTCTGTGTTAAACATGTGTGAATGAAACAAAACACAACTCCAGGTCTGTTTGTGATGAGGAAACAACATTATAACACAGTTTAGAAAATTTAAAATGTGTTCCATGTGTAAATCGTTTCTTTATTTTGAATGGAGTTGTATGCAGTGATGACATAGACGGAGAGATTCCATAGGACTCAGCACTACTTTTCAACTTTTTTTCCCAAGGTTACTTAAACTGTGAAGTAATTCCAAAAAACTGAAAACCTGCCTCTTTAAGTTCTTACGCTCTCTTAGAATAGACAGAAACCACCTTCTGATTGGGTCTATTCTAGTCTATTTACAGAGGAGAACAGTGTAATATTTCCGTGCTGAGTCAGGGGCCCATTATTCAGACAGGCCAAGCACACAGACCTCCGCCCCAAATTAGGAAAACTTTGGCTTGTACTTGTCGTCTCTGAAATACACGAACGAGGCTGAACCCACCAGACCTCACATGGTTCTACAGTGACTCAGACAAAGTAGTGCATGGCCCTGAATCATTTCAACATGATTCATCAAAAAGATTTTACGTATAAAAGAGAAGTATTGTTGGAACCAGATGTAAAATGTGTCATAGCTAATATTAAATCTGCCAACTGGATGAAACTTTGTAGGAGTGAAGACGTTTCGCTGCTCATCCAAGTCGCTTCTTCAGTTCTGGTCAGATTACTGCTGGACACTGCCTTATATTTGTCTGACAGGAGGAACTAACTACACTGAAACTCACTCCTACAACATTTTGTCCAGTTGACAGATTTTATATTTTTCTTTTGCTATGGATCAGACCTGGGCGACTCAGAGATTACGTAGTTGTCATTGCTAATCTTTGCTTTCTAGGAATGGCATCATACAGTCACAGTTTAGAGAAGACATGTCCTTTTTTCTGGTACTTGGTGATAAACTTCAATATGTAGATAATTATTTTGCGTTTTGTTCATTGGCGTCCACAATAATTGTCTCTCACAGCTTTAAATTGGTAAAATGGTAGACAGTCACATTTTTATATAGCGCTTTTTCACCTTCAAGACATTCGTGACCACTGGACGAGTGATGTTTTTGCTGAGAGCGGGATTCGAACCACCAACCTTTGGGTCAGTGGACTTCCTGTTGAAAGCTGCAGAACTGACATTTCGGTTCAGGCCACGCCTCCTCACAGTGACATTTCACAAGAAGCAGATTTTCATTTGCTGTGGGTTTATTTTATTTAACAATCAAAAAACTTCTCATTTTGAAATTTGACATGTATAAATAATCATGTCGTGGGTGGGGATAGGGGGTAGGTGAAAACTAACATTTACTGAGCACTAAAAACTTGAATACAGGACTTTGTGGGATTACTCAAACAAGCACGAATCAAACAAAATGCAACATTAATTAAGCTAATGATGAGGAAACACTGTTATTAAATAGTTTCAAGGGCATAAAAGTACATTTTTCATAGTATGTTATGTTTAATTAACATTTAATTAATGGATATTTTCGAGAATTTAAACAGTTTTGTTGTTAGATAAACTTGCATTCAAATGGTAGGCACAATGATAACAGAGGCGACAGTAGCTGAGTTGCTAGAGTGTTTGTCCACTGACTCACAGGTTGACGGTGCGATTCCAGCTCCCACAGATGAATACTGTCGTTGAGTCCTTGGGCAAGACACTTAACCCACCTTGCCCTTAGTGTCTGTGTACACTGGTGAATGGGTGAGTGGTTACTTGATGTAAATTAATTTGAAGGTGGAAAAGCGCTATATAAAAATGTGACCATGGCTGATATGAAGATATAAATGTGCTAATTAGCTTAAGCAAAAAAATATAAATAATAAAAGAATTTATAAAGTTCAGTAAAACAATACTCAGTCTGCTAATGCGGACTTTTTTTTTTTTTTATCCTATTTGCTCATGTGTCTCTTAAAATATTTTGTCCATTTAATCACTGTTTAAATATTCCATTCGCTCTACTCACTTTTTTATTGCCAATGTTTATGTCCAGTCTCACAAAGAAGTGTCTGTCAAGAGCTGCGCTGATGGCAGACTGCAGCACGGGCAGCTGGAGCAATGAAATATGGGCAAAAAGAAGTTGGAACTTTAATTACACTGGTACATCCAGATGGACCCAGTGACTTCAGCCTCTCAAGGCTAATTCACTTTTACTATTTGAACTCAAACCAGTTTCCACAGTTTTTGGCAACTTTGAATCTGCATCACAAGGCAATTTGGACATTGGCAAAGTATTCTTGAGTTTATTGGAGATGTTTTAGAATCCTATTTTGATTTTGGATCCTTTTCATATTTGTGTAAGGCAACGGGTTCCTCTGTATGTAACTCTGCTAATCACAAACATGGAGAAATGCACAGGACGGCAAGTATCCTGTGCAAGATTTAAAAGGTTTTAGTGCTATACTTGGAAAGATAATAAAGCAAATTCTTAATAACGAAGACAAAAGAGAATTGTTATTAAAATATCTCTCTCTCTCTCTCTCTCTCTCTCTCTCTCTCTCTCTCTCTCTCTCTCTCTCTCTCTCTCTCTCTCTCTCTCTCTCTCTCTCTCTCTCTCTCTCTCTCTCTCTCTCTCTCTCTCTCTCTATATATATATATATATATATATATATATATATATATGAGTTGGTGGACAGTCCCTGCCTCAAGTGGAGGAGTTCAAGTATCTCAGGGTCTTGTTCAGAGTGAGGGAAGGATGGAGCGTGAGACTGAGAGTTGGATCGGTGCAGCGTCTGGAGTGATGTGGTCTCTGTATCGGACTGTTGTGATAAAGAATTAGCTAAGTCAAAGCTCTCGATTTACCGGTCTATGACTATGGACTATGCCTCTCAGCTGGCCTGGGAATGCTTTGGGGTCCCACCGGAGGAGCTGGAGGAGGGAAGTAGTAGTCCCTGCTTAGACTACTCCCCCTGCACCCCAGCCCCGGATAAGTGGAAGAAAATGGATGGATGATTAAATATTTTACAAAAAACCTTTTTAAAAATAGAATGTAAAATATGTTTATCAGTCCACTCAGTGTGTAGCTTCCACAGAGACACGTACAGTGTACATGTGTGCTCTGTGTACAGTGTACATGTGTGCTCTGTGTACAGTGTTGTGTACATGCGGCCCATGTGTGTCGTGTGTGTACAGTGTTGTGTGTGTACAGTGTTGTGTGTGTAGTGTTGTGTGTGTAGTGTTGTGTACGTGCGGCCCATGTGTGTTGTGTGTACAGTATTGTGTGTGTACAGTGTTGTGTACGTGCGGCCCATGTGTGTTGTGTGTACAGTGTTGTGTGTGTACAGTGTTGTGTACGTGCGGCCCATGTGTGTTTTGTGTACAGTGTTGTGTGTGTACAGTGTTGTGTGTGTACAGTGTTGTGTGTGTAGTGTTGTGTGTGTAGTGTTGTGTATGTGCGGTCCCTGTGCTCTGCTCACTGCTGTGGTCACTGCATTCCTCACTCTTACATTTAGTTTGCTCAACACTGAAGGTCAGTCTTCTACAAACAGGAAATGTTACATGAATTAGAGAGACTTTCTGGTGTAGGTGCAAAAACACAGTGCATTTTTGGATGGTGAGTAATAATTGTAGACACGTTATTAAAAAAACAAACAAAAAAACATAACAAAATAACAAACAAAACAATTAATAGACTAGACCTCTGCCAATGTTCGGGCTCTGTCTTGTGATGTATTGTGCTCATTATGCACTTAAATAGTAGTTTAGGTGTAGGCTTTTTCCCCACAAATGTATTTATTCACTATTTTAAGAGCACTATGATGGCCAACATTGAGTCAATAGGCTTTCTCTTTTGATTTTTGATTCTTTTTGAAGCTGGTATCATGTCTCTAAATGTCAAGTGATATTCATAATAATTCTTTACATATTACACATATTACACTTTACACGCTCGACAAAGTGCTCCACTGAAGTCATTACTCATTAACTCCATACTCATACATTGGACACAGCCTGAGGTAGTCCTGGGGTAAACACCACATTCATACCACGCTAACTTCTAAAATCCTGTATGTGTATGTCCACTGATCTGAAGGTGTGTGGGTCGAATCTCAATCTCGACATAAACATCATCAGTTAAGCAGTCAAATCCACTGACCCACAGATGAATGCTGAAGTTGTGTCCTAGGGCAAGACACTTAACCCCCCCGCACCCCCAGTGTCTGCGCACACTGATGTATGAATGTGTGTGTGAGCAGTTCCTTGATCTACAGAGCTTGGAATGCCTGGGAAAACCGCTATATGAAAAAAAACGTGACCATTTACCATTTCCTGCAGGCCCACCAGTCTTACAAAAAACATTCTTGCTGATTTTATTCATTTTGCATGAGATTTTGCCTGGGGATTTTTCTGTTCCTTTGCAAACACAGAGGAATCACACCAACATCTCACTCTTCTCTGTAGCATCGATGTGCCTCATTCATAAACTATGTCTGGATTCCTCACTAATGGCTGACTCTGGTGTGACACAAAAGGCCAGATGAAGATCGAAAACCAAGACATTTTTGTTCAGAGACATTTTCCAACCTCTACACCTCCCTCTCGCTCTGAAATGCCAAAGACTTCTGGTCGGCTGCTCCTCACAAGCTTTCAAATTGTTCTCCTCTACCTCATTTATGGGCAGTAGGAGAATGACGCTATTGTTGCAGTTTGACAAGAGAATTTGTCTTTACTGGCAAATCAAGGCTATTCAAATTTGTGGTGGTGTAGTGGTTTGAGTTGTTGTTTTTTGTAGCCTAAAACCAAATTATCCTGTTGACCAATGGTGGTAATTGTGGTCCTGATGCACGAGTAGATATCAGCTTTAGATATCAGTTAGTAAACTCCATCAGGAATGACAATACAACTTGCCTTTCACACAACCATGGGCTTTATGCACAACAGTGGCTTGCGATCTCACTGTTAGCGTCACTACTTCCCGTCCAGTTGTATCTCTATGAGGTTTTTACAGAGTGACGCTAAAATGTATAAATATTTAAAGACAACATGTTAAAAACTTAAAAAAAACAACCCCAAAACCCATCAATACTTCACCGGAGAACACTTCTGCATTTAGAAAGAGAGATGTTTGTGGCTCGATGCTAACGCTAATGCTAATTTTGAGGCATGAAAAGTATTAAAACAACACCACAAACGGAAGTATTGTACATATAAAAATAATATATATATATATAGTTTTTTATTTTAATTTGAATTTTGATAGGATTGATTTTGTTTATTTTCTGTTGTCTAATTTTAATAAACGTGACGCAGTGAGCTAGCTAGCATGCACAGAACCTACTGAGTATTCCGCGTATACTGATTTCTTAAAGGGCCAGCATCGGATTTTGAAACATGAGTGAGGAAAATGTTTCAGATTTAACCGTTAGCCCCGCCCACTTAGTCTCTCCTCTCACTCCAGCGTTAAACCACGGGATATTCATAGACCATTGTTTCCACGTGGTTCTCATTGAAAAAATCAACCTGATTGGACAAAAAATATCTTGGGTTTACTGTAGTTGGTATATAGTTCCCAGCAAAATTCGCTTTAAAATCCATGACCAGCTTCCCCGTGTCTATTTTTATTTCATTATTATTACTTTTTGATTAAACACATTCCATACAGTGACCTAACGCATGACAGTAAGGGAACAGCATCCTTATATGGACCACAACGTTGAGATGTAAAAATTCCTAGAGTCACATTCCAATCTCTCTCTCTCCCTCCTCAAACCCCAATGCGACGTATCACTTATCCCCCATGTTCACTGTAATTATGACGCTATTTAAACCAGTTTAAACGTGTGTGCATGTATGTGTCAGGTGCAGGGCCCACGTGAGGTGATTTTAGCTGCATGTTTTACACCGCAGGCCCGAGCGGTGTAGATGGGATGCCCCGCAGCAGCTGAGAATGCCCCCGGCCCATGGAGCTTGACGAGGGAGGAGCTGAGATCGGCTCTGCTCAGGTCAAAGAGGGACCAGACCTTTGCTCCATGGGCTTGACTTGAGTAAATCATGCCCCAATAAGAGACGTCATTTAAAGGGCCCATATTACACCATCCTCTGATCTGTGTTTTTATGTTGTGTCCGCATCACAAACAGACCTGGAGTTGTTTTGTTTCATTCACACAAATCCTGCATATTTAGGCTGAGTTTTTCTCCCAAACAGAAACCACTGCGTCCCACCTTGTGATGTCATCATGTGCAGGAAGTGTGTGCTCCAGTGTGTTTTTAAACTACATGCACCTTTACTAGAATCATTTGGATGATTTCAGCCTCGGAATTGCAAATCTCTACTGAACAAAAGGTAAAAGATAGTTTAAAGCTATCATGACATCACAAGGTGGAACAGAGCATTTTGAGCTTTGGAGACGGAGACAGACTAATAATAAAGGGTTACTGAAACACGTACTCAAACTCCAGGTATGGTTTTGAGGACGTAACGTCATAACGTCTGACAGGTGGGACCAAAAAGACAGAACTCGGGGAAAAGTTTAACAGTGTTTATTTACAAGAGTGCAAGTGCACAAATGACGGTAGATCAAACTGTGACTCAGGAGCGGTTGTTTGCGTTTGCCGTGGTCCATGGACAGAGTGTGAGTAGCAGAGACCGAGACGGGACGAACAGTACCGGTAGACAGCTGATCCAGGATCTGGTGAGGAGCAAATATATCCAGTTTAGCAGAGTCAAAAAGCAAAAAACATGAACTGAGCCAAGCAGGGAGTACCACAGAGATACGCGGACGATCTGGCGCCGAGTGTCAGGTCGTGGCTCCTCTTATTCTCCCCAGGTGCAGCTGATTGCGGATTAGCTCCAGGTGTGCACGGGAGGAGCCAAGATCTCCTCCCCTGCTCCAGGCTCATACGCAGAAGGGAGGGGAAAAAGACCAAAAAAAGGCAGGAGAGACAGAGATCGTGACACGTAACCACATTCTAAAACGGCTAAAAGCTCACAAGAGTCAGTTTTGTGTAAGATAGGACCTTTAATGTAACTTTTGACCAAATTTGGAGCTGTATTTGTAACTTTACCTTTTGAACCTAAGAGCATGCTCACGTTTGAGTTTTGCCAAAGACACTGAATTAACTAAGGGTGCAATACCGCCATTCACCAGGAGGGATGCCCCAGAGTTCATTTCCATCTAATCAAGTATGTACGCACCCCAAAATTATAATATACATAGCTTTATATGTCCTTCAGGATGTACTTACTGTTGGCTCGGATCCCCCCTCAAGCCTAACAGTTCACAACAATCTTTACAGTTAATCACCTATAACCATGTCCCAACCGCTCCCAGTGTTTACCCAGCTCACATGCACACATAGAAACATTAGCATTAGCATTAGCACAGCTGCCCTCCTCAATGTGGAAATACTTTTTACACTGGAGACAGCTGCAGCACTTTGCAGCACAGCCTATCCACACATCACTGTCCCTTTAGTGAGTGTGTATTTATAAAGCAGGTCATATGGGGAGAGAGTGGATTTAGGGGTAATAAACGAGAGATAACATCATCATTTCAAACATGTTCGGGGCAGTTTGTATTAGATAGGATTTACTGGTTAAACAACAGGACATCTCGCACCTTATTAGCACACAGTGTATAAATGAAGTTCCATAATTAACTTGTGCTTGTGAATATGCAAGGTGGGACTTTTCAAAAACGTGTGAAGCGAATTAGACAAAACCACAATGTAAGATTAATAAACAGGTGTATGTGGAAATATACTGTGAGAATACATACAGCAAACATATAGACTATAATGGGATTCATTCAAATTAGAAAATGTCATTCATCTGATGTAAGACCATGGGTAATTATAATAATCTCTACTCTCAAAAGCATTGAATAAAAAAAAAAATTCACCTAATATGTAACTAATATTAACATTAAAGTTTAGTTTAGTGGTTTTTGAGTTTTTGTTCTTCTGCATGGGGACATTTATTGTATTTTACTGCTAATGTTAATGATGAACTGTCTTATAATGTAATCGTAATGAAATGTGTATTTTAATGTGTGTTCACTGCCCAGGGACTGCACACAGAAAGGAGCAGTAGCTAAATCTGATACAAATAATCTTTTCTTTTGTAAGATTAATGAATTTGTACTTTATCTGTACCCTAACAAATAAAGAATAAAGACAGGAAGAATGTATGCCTTCATATCACATTTTTTCAAATATAGCGAGAGAGCTTTTCCACCTTCAAGGCACTCAAAGCACTTAATGTGAAGTAACCACTTATCCATTCAGACACCAGTGTGCACAAACCTGGGGGCAAGGTTGGTTTGTGTGGGTTTGCCCCAGGACACAACAACAGCATTCATCTGTGAAAGCTGGAATCACACTGCCAACCTGTGGGTCAATGAATCTGAACGCTCAGCCAATGATGTTTGCATCAAGGATTTGAACCACCAACCTTAATACTGTAATGTGATCATTTTTAGTTTCTTAAAGCTCCACCAAGTAACTTTTAATAAAAAATAAAAAAAAAGCCAAATACCAAAAGGAAATGCAATTCTGTCAAATGGGCAATTGGCAGACTTGAATTTTCTTTTGCTATGGAACCTACCTGGACAACTGAGGGATTACACAGAATGACCTAAAGCATGTTTTGTTTTTGTTTTTTTGTTTTTACTTTAAATGTTTTTATTGCTCTAAATATCGAAAAACATTCTTATGCATCTCAGTAAACCTGACTTTGAGACATTCTTTGTGTAACAAAGTATGAAAAATATAGATATCATGATAAATGAGGATTCAAAAGAGGCCTGATAAATATATATATATATATATATATATATATATATATATATATATATATATATATATATATATATATATATATATATATATATATATATATATATATATATATATATATATATATATATATATATATATATATATATATATATATATATATATATATATAAAAACTCTACAAAATAAAATACACAGTGAGCCTACTAGTGTGTACTATTAGTGTGTACAAATAGTGACTATGGGCCATTCCTGTAGTGCCTCTGTGTTATTATTGTAACACTGTACAACTGGCAGAAGAGTTAACAAAAGTAAATTACCTAAAGATACTCCTCCTGATATACTTTATAACCTAATCATCTTGTCCTTAGAAGGCCCTCAGACTAGAAAGTGTTCCACGAGACACTTCCAACAATGGAGAGGAAGCTGTAATGTTTATTAGTTCTACTTGTATTACAAGTGATGCTCAGCTTGGGTGAAGTCAATTTACAAATGTTTAAATATTTCTGTTCAAAAATAAAAGCCATAATTTCAAACCTCCAGTGTCACCACACACTCTGCCGGTAGTTAGCAGACAATACCAATCCCACAATGACAAAATTGCAGATTCATGACATACCATCAACCTACAAACTTTGGACAAAAGAAAAAAGTCAAAATTTCAGACCAGTTTTGATTTTTACGACAGTCCTCTGAGGCTACATTATCAGAAGAGGAGGTGCAGTGAGAGTGGGTGCTTTGATGGGTGTTTTTTTTTTCTTTTCTTTTTTTCTCAAGAATCTCAACTATCTCAACAACTAAAGCATATCTCAGGCAGAAAAAAAAAAAAAAAAATTCCATTCCATACTAACAGGAGAATTCTTGTCGCAAAATGTACTAATTTTTTTCAAATTGGGCCTATTATTGAGCCCTGTGGAACCCCACTTCCAAGTAATGTGGCAACTGCATTATGGTTTAGTGAACCTACTACACATTGTACATTGGGGGCATTCATACAGTTAAGGACTTCACACGTGCACAAACACCACATTAAAACTAGAACTAAACCAGGAACTAAACCTGGACTCGACCAGGACTATAGGACCAAACCAAATCAGGATTAAACTAGACTCAAACAAGGAACTTGTGCAGTAGACAGTGTAATAAAGTGTGATATATATCCGGTTTCTAGATGTTATACTGTAAGGTCACTGCCACTGATCCACAGGTTGGCGGTGCGATTCCAGCTCCCACAGATGAATACTGTTGTTGTGTCCTTGGGCAAGACACTTGACCCACCTCAGCCCTAGTATCTGCGTACACTGGTGTATGAATGCATGTGTTAAACTTTTTAAGGCGTCTGTTAGTTTCCCGTCAACATTTTTTCACTTCTTCGCTAACTGTTTTTGTGCTGAGTTTGAACATAAAAGGTGGTCTAAAATGTCCCCGTGTTTAGGTTTCGGAGGCGTGCCGTGCTCCCTGCTCTATCATTAAAGCTGTAATGAGCCACTTTTTACACTGCCGAACATTGTCTGGGATATCACAGGAGCTGCAGGCTGCTAGAGACAAACACTGATCTGTGCAGTTCAAACGGCTCATTCAGACCCGAGCCGTTTATCAGAGCTCAGAGCAGCTCTCTAAATACGAGCCTTTGTGAAGACAGGATAAAAGACAGAGCTAATCGTCTCATCACAGACTGAGCACATGGATAATTATCTCCATTTGACCCTAATGTCCAATGAAAATGCTTTATACTGATGAGGTTTTTGTTGTTGCTGTCTTTAGAAATGTGTTATTCAGTACGGCCGCGTCATAATTAAGCTTCGTCAGTTTAGTTTACCGTTTTGTGCTCAAGTATTTATCTAAAAGTACTTATCTTAAGACAGTATTTAGTGTCATCACACCACTATAACTGCAATGTATAGGAGGAGAGGAGAGAGGAAAGAGAGAGAGAAATGTGTGTAAGAGAGACAGGGGGAGAGAGAGAAAGAGGATAGGAGAAGAGAGCAAGAGAGGAGAAAAAAGGACAGGAGAAGAGAGACATGAGAGAGGAGAGGGAGAAAGGGAGAAGAGAGAGAGGGGAGAAGAGAGGCGGGGTGAGAAGAGAGATATGAGAGAGGGAAAAGAGAGGATAACAGAGAAGAGAGTTGAGAGAGCAAGAGAGGAGAAGAGAGAGAGAAATGTGTGTGAGGGAGAGACAGGGGAGAGAGAGAGAGGATAGGAGAAGAGACAAATGACAGAGGAGAGCAAGAGAGGAGAAAAAGAAAGGATAGGAGAAGAGACATGAGAGAGGAGAGGGAGAAAGGGAGGAGAGAGGGGAGAAGAGCGGTGGGGTGAGAAGAGAGATATGAGAGAGGGAAAAGAGAGAGGATAACAGAAGAGAGCAGCGAGAGCAAGAGAGGAGAAGAGAAGAGAAGAGAAGAGAGAGGGGGAAAAGAGGATAGGAAAAGAGAGAGAGGCAAGATAGAGGGAGGAGAGAGAATATGACGAGACGGAGAGGAGAAGAGCAGAGAGAGAGGAAGGAGAGAGAATATGACAAGAGACAGAGAAGAACAGAGAGAGTGGAGAGAGAGGATAGGAGAAGAGACAAATGAGAAAGGAGAGCAAAAGGAGAACAAGGGAGGATCAGAGAAATGAGAGATGAGTGAGAGGAGAGGGAGAAAAGGGGAAGAGAGAGAGGATAGGGGAAGGTGGAGATTGGGGAAGAGCAGAGAGAGAGGAGAGGGGTTGAGAAGAGAGAGATGAGAAAGGGAAGAGAGAGGGTTAGAGAAGAAGGAGGAGGAAGGAGGAAGAGTGGAGAGAGAGCAAGAGAGGAGAAGAGCAGAAAGAGGGAGAAAAAGAGGAAAGGAAAAGAGAGTGGGAGGAGAGGCAAGAGAGGGAGGAGAAAGAATATGACAAGAGACAGAGAGGAGAAGAGCGAGAGAGAGGATAGGAGAAGAGATAAATGAGAGGAGAGAGAGCAAGAGAGGACAAAGAGAGAAGGATAGAAGAGAGATGAGAGAGAAGGAGAATTGGGAAAGAGAGAGGGAAGAGCAGAGAGTGAGGAGAGAGCAAGAGAGGAGAAGAGCAGAGAGAGGGTGAGAGAGAAAATAGAAAAAGAGAAAGAGAGAGAGGAGAGGCAAGAGAGGGGGAGGAGAAAGAATATGACAAGAGACAGAGAGGGGAGAGAGGAAGAGAGGTTTTTTTATCATAAAGAGGAGAGAGAGCCTTGTTCCCTTGACCGACCGTCCCATCAGTCGCCACACTGAACCAGCCACGCCTCCGCCACTTTTAAATGTCAACGATGAAACTATGTGACTGTGTGAACCCTGCTGCAGCAGAACAAAACTCATCATTTATGTGAACAATTTGAAAATTAAAATTGTCTTCTTTTTTTTTTCCTTAAAAGGGCCGTAACTGATTTCTTTTCATGAAATACAGTAAAATTGGTATAGTACTAAAAAAAAAACAGCTCACGGTCAGAACAAAACTTGTGTTGTCTGCATCTAATTATAAGGGGCTTTCAATGTGAATAGAATGGAGGTGTACTGTTAGCATGCTAGTCACTTATAAACTCATATTGGTGAATAATTAGGATGTTAGGAATGAATTTGTTCTGTTTTTCACATTTTTAAAACAGTCTGGGTAAAAAAGTGCCTATAGAATTGAGTACTATGGTGTGTTATTTTTTAGTTATTTCAATTTAAATTTTGTAAAACACTGTTACTTAAATTACTTTTTTGCATGTAATAATTTTCTCAATTTTTTTAAAATTTTTTAAAATTTTTTATTTATTTATTTAATTTTTTTTTTTTTTTTTTTTTTTTACAATTTATATTTACCAGTTCCTACATCACCTACTTTTTGCAGTAGACACTTTCCAGCCATAATCTGCCTTTATATTGTTGAAGCGAGTCTGGTATAGGCCAAATAATTTAAAGTATGTCAGGATGAGCGGGTGGATGATCCATTTCTAAATACGTCCATCTAAACATATCCTACAGTGTGTTTTTATAGCCCCACAAGTCAAAATGAAATCTAGATATTTACATTCACCAAGTGTCAGGGCATCAAGTCAACACGTATCAGGCAGGTCAGACTGACAGGAGCACGCTGTGTTTAGATTTACGCTCTGTGGAAGGGCATCTGGAGAGACCGGGTGGATTTAGTGAAATATTTCTCACATATTTTTGGTTCTATTGGATAATCACAGGTCACGTCTGCAGCTCGGGTCAGACAAGTCAATTACACTCAAAATACAAGGTGAAATGTGGTTGAAATGGGAAGAAAAGAGGTTAACACTTTATAATAACAAAGTTTGAATTTGTTTTAAAGATACAGTGTGAAACTTTCTGGAGGTCTGTTGTCCCGGGCCCCAGGGTATTAAAAGCCCAGAATTGGACCCTCAGGTTTGTGGAGAAGCAAGCTCGATCTCAGTAAGGACACATGCTTCTTCTAAATTTGTCAGTGCAATAAAGAAAAAATTCATAACATTATTAGGAATGAATCCCTCTCTCTGTTACTACGCAGTCGCTATTGAATCATTCTTAATAAATAGTGTGTTAATTATGAATGAAGTCTTTGTTTATGTTTTATTATAGATAACTGAGATGTATTTCTGAAGTGGGGCAAAAAACAGTACTCCACAGTATTTTCACAAACGAAATTACAGTTTCAGTTTTCAAATATACATTTTGGTGGAAGAAATAAATAGTTCAGGGACAAAAACTGATATGTAATTTTTGAAAGACATTGACCAAAAGTATTTTTCTCCCATTTTCTACAGATATTAGCATTTGACTTTTGAAAATATTGATGTATGATAACTTGTTTTTGTAAATACCTCTTCAAATAAATCTTATTAAGTGATCAAACAGGGTAAAAAGACCACTACTACTACTACTACTACTACTACTACTACTACTACTACTACTACTACTACTACTACTACTACTACTACTACTACTACTAACTACTACTACTAACTACTACTACTATTATACTACTAACTAGTACTAACTACTACTAACTACTAACTACTACTATTATACTACTACTACTACTACTATTACTATGTTTACAACTTACTACCTAAGATTACAATAAATATTAACATAGGTAACGTGAGCAATTGATTAATGACTATTACTATTATACTACAATTATACTACTACTATTGTACTACTATTATACTACTATTATACTACTACTACTACTACTACTACTACTACTACTACTATTGTACTACTATTATGCTACTACTACTACTACTACTACTATTGTACTACTATTATACTACTACTACTACTACTACAACTACTAACTACCACTACTACTACTACTATTACTACTACTCCAAGAACTGCTATTATTATTACAAGTAAAAGTGCTCTTACTTAAATTAAAGTTACAAAAAACTGCAAAAACTGTCCCAAAAAGTATTGTATTTGAGTTAGCTAAATACAATTACATAATAAAATGAAAACATTACCAAGATACTAATTACTACTTAAAAAAATAAATAAATAAATGCATAAAACTAATAATAATAATAGATAACAGATCATTTGAGCAGATCCTCAATATGGAAAATTCTATGTTGTTAATTAAATATAAAAAAAAAAAAGAAAGATTAAATTATTTATATAATGTGTTATTTCAATAGAACTAGTAATACGTAATTGGTTTCGTGCTGTGGTATTAAAATAACTCACCAACTTTTTTCCCCTTTAGTATCAAATTTGAGTATTTTGACAACATTAGTATTATTTGAGTAAAAAAGGGGTGTTGAGTTTATTTAAGAGAAAACACAAGTGGAATAGAGTTCTGGTTTTCAGATGTAGTTCCTCGCGGTGCCATTGTAAATAAACTCTTGTCCTAAAATGGAAGAAGTGGGCCAGTGCTGTGTGGTCCCCGCTCCAAACCTCCACCACGTGCAGCTCTCCACACTCACAGCCTCCTGGAAACACCACAGCTGAGGAGGCTGGGACATTTTTGAGGTTTTCCTAAACTTCTACATCAATTTGTCCACAAACGCTCAACTACTGCACATTTTCAGATACAAGTACACACAGAGTTACAAAGTGCACATTTACATTCAGAATATTCATTGTTTGGAGTAGTTTTAATGTTAAATCAGCAGTGCGGATTTTTATTGTGTTGCGTTGTGCTTTCAAGTCATCTAGTAATGGTCTTATTTAGGTATTTTATTGTGAAAGGGAAGAAAGAATGTTAAAATAAGCTTATGTTCTTTACGGGCTCATTTCAGTGCATCACCTGAGACTTTTATTGTGAAGCTATGAGGAATGTAGCGTATTAAAGTGTACGAAATCTTACAATATACCTAATGTTTTTTATTGTTAAGCGGGGGCTGATAATGTTTTTATGGCATGACAAAACTGATATATCTATAAACTTTTATTGTGAGAGGGAAGTAATACAATCTCCAGGCCTGACTGTGAAGTGTCTTGCTCGAAGACGCAAGAACTTAGAAAATAATGGGAACTGGTATCCAACGTACAGCGCTTTTCATATATAAATACAAACTAGTAATGTCAAAACACATGTATTTGCTTTTAGTTATGATAGTTTTATCATATCAGCTTAAAGGTTCCATCACAAACAGACCTGGAGTTGTGTTTTGTTTCATTCACACATGTTTAACACACAAACCCTGCACATTTAGACAGAGTTCTTCTCTCAAACTGAAAACACACTGTTCCACCTTGTGATGTCATCATGGGGTAATACAGGAAGTGCTCCACAGTGTTTTTAAACTCCACACACTAGAATCATTTGGATGATTTCAGCCCTGTAATTGCCAATCTCTACTGAACTAAAGGTAAAAGGAGCTGTTAACTTGAAAATTACCACTTCATGACATCACAAGGTGGGACAGAACATTTAATAAACAGTTACTCAAACATGTGTGAATGAAACAAAACAGAAATCTGAGTATGTTTTTGAGGAGGTAACGACATTATAACATGACTTAAAGCTCACAAGAGTCAATTTTTTTGTGTAATATAGGACCTTTGAAGCAACTTTGGTGGTTTGGGGCTTACCAACTGCTTGTCTCCATGGAGATGTCATTGTTTAACCTGTAAAGCTTCACAGTACGGCATAAAACTTTGCAGCTAGTGAAACATACCTTGAAAAAACATGCGTAAGTACAGATCTGTCTGTCACTTGGCCTGTTGGTGTCTCCTGCTTCTCTCCATGAAGGCAAAGCAATAACATCTCCATGGACACGAGCGCTGTTCCTATATGTCCGGTTTTATCTTTGTTATAGTGTCACGCTTTGCCCTTTTACTTCGTCCGAATATAATAAGACAAGATGTTTTTTGGGTCTGTTTTGTAGTTAGCCTCTCTTGGTTCTTTTATCCAGCTGTACGCCTTTCCCCGAGCACCTAAAGAGCAGTAAAACGATGATTAAACTTCGGGGTAGTCTCCAAAAACCCTGACCCCTGTTCTTCAATACTCCCTCTTAATACCACTTATGCACTATGTATAAGTGATGTAGAGGTTTAGAACTTTATCAACACATTACTGAACAGAACAATCCACTGTGAAAGCTCCACAGTGCAACTTTAGTCCACTCCCAAGCTTCTAAGAAAATTACTTCATTAAATCTAACTTCTTCTTGACAGGAAATCCCTCTAAAAACAGAAAATGGAAGTGGTCCAGGAGGCAGAGGAAGGCCACGAATGTTAAAGTTTACATAGGATATTTAATACGGCTTTAAATCAAAGACACGTTAAAGTTGAACCAAAATAAAAGTAGCTATTGAACCTCTTTGTCCCAACTACACAACCTAGACCACTTCATTTACCAGTTTTGACTTTAATAACCTCTTAAGGTGGACACGAGGGGTCTACACTACGCACAAGGCGCTGAGAGGTTTGTCGCAATGGAGGTAAACGGGTACGAGAGGCACTAGGAAAGGTAGTTTTCAGAGTATTGCCGGTGCTACGGACGTCAATGTACAAAACTCACAGGTCAGTGCATGACTAGACACAGAGAAGCAATAGTTTGAGTGATCCTTACACGATAAAGGACAAAGAACATGTAAAATACAACTCTTTATATACAGAAATGTAACCACAGACTCCTCCCTGCTTAGTCATTCCGAGAATCAAATTTGCATCCTCTTTTCTCGGTATAACCAAATTAAGACTTCTGCGGTTTACACATAACACAACGTCCTTTCATCTGTAGGTGCAGCGGACACATGATACCACATAAAAAGTGTCAATGTGCATTACGCAATACGCAAACACACATATTGTTGTACCAAACCGTGTGTAAGATCTTCCTGAAGAATAAAAAATGTATAAAATTATAATCATGAAATCACCTGTTATTAACGATTATCCCGATAAACCTTTAACACAAAAGTAGATCTCTCAATAAACATTTATATTTTAAGGATAAAACTTGTAAAAATACTGCAAAACTTGAGGTCAAAATAAATTCAAATGACATAAAAATTATAAAAATAGATTCAACTTATAAGAGCCATTGTAATACTCTTGTCCCTCTAAACCACATGTGTCAAACTCAAGGCCCGCGAGCCAAATGTGGCCCTCCACATCATTTTATGTGGCCCTCGACACGGCAAATTTAAAGTCTTAAAATCTCAATTTATCAGGAGATACACAGTTACACAACCATATTTTTACATCTAGACAAATGCATATGCAATATTTAAAACTTGAATAAGTAATAAATACAGAAACAGTTAATTAACAAGTTTTAAATTAGTTTGATTTATTTTACATTTGGCCCTTTGAGAGCTGCCATTTTACTGATGTGGCCCTCGGTGAAAATGTGTTTGACACCCCTGATCTAAACAGACACGACGACAGTGTTCATCTGTGGAAGCTGGAATCGCACCATCGACCCGTGGGCCACTGGATCTTACCGCCTTACCAGTGAGGTTAATGTTGACAGCGGGATTCGAACCGCCAACCTTTAAATGAGTGGTACCAACTCAGCCACTGTCACATTAACATTGGTTTTCGATGCTGTGTGTTCCTAATAAAAGTTACCATGAGTTTACTATGGTATTGCATCTTGTTGTTTTCTGTTAAATACTCAAACGCTTCCTGATCTGAAGGTTGGCGGTTCAAATCCCATTCTTGACATAAGCCGTGGCGCAGGTGGAGTGTCTTGCCCAAGGACAGAACAACACTAAGCCTTTCTAATTATAAAAAAACACTAAAGTACCTGAACTAAAACTCATAAAAAATAAAGTTTGTAGTACATTTTCTCTCATGTCATTTGACTTCCACTCCCTAAAGGAACTCCAAAGTCCAACCTTGAGGAGCTGTACAGGGAAGGCCCGACCACATGTGAACACATCTGGTACAACGTAAACAGTAAAGGGAAGGGCGGAGCTGTAGTGAAGCCTTGTTTGTCTATTTCCTTTGTTCCTCATTGCAGAATCTGTGTGAGCTCATCCCATACACTTGACATGCAAACCAGGCCTGAACACAAGGAAACGCCTTTGTTTTGTATAAATATCACGCAGCAATGATGGTAGTAGCCAGAAAGTACAAGAACTGTTACTTCAAAATGGTCGGAGTACAAATTAGTGGTAATAAAAAAAAAAGAGAGAAACTTTTAGTCTAGTAAGTGTCTGGGGATAACTTTTGATTCACAATTTTAAGTTAAAGCAGATCTATTGTGCTTGCGTCTGGTATTTAGTTCTAATCTATGACAACCGTGGAAAGGCTTAATAAAAGAAACAAGTTCGCTGACTTCTGTTTTAGAAAACTGCAGTGTCCAATGGGAGCTGACGTCACTGTAAACGTCAACAAAACAAGGAGCTGTGTGTCACGGTGGGCCTGTGCCGGTGGTGATGAAAACGGAGGTCGATCGGCAAAATTTCATCTTGAAAATAAGCAATTAAAGATCGCTCGAACATGCACAAATCACTCCAAATATAACCTCAACAGGGTCAATGAGAAGGAAACAAGTATAACATTGTTCTGAAACGACGGTGAAAAGTTTATTAAAGACAAAACATTAAACGATAGATAAAATCTGGCACTGTATTTTCCGGAGTATAAGTTACACCAGCGAAAAAAAGCAGCATAATGAAGAAAAAAACATAAGTCGCACTGGACTGTAATTTATTTTACAAAATTCAGGATCAAGAACAGACATTTTATCTTAAAAGGCAAGTTATAATAATAACAGTAAAATAGAGCTGAATATCAGTACAGCACACTAACGTAACACATTTATATTTATTCAGCTACATGAAGCATAAACAGGAAAATGAATGTGTCTGGTGTGTTAACGTAAGATATTAACAGTTAATCCGAGAACTAAAGCATAAAAAACAAGTTTATTCTCGATCTCACTCCAAATCACTAAATCCATTGAATTCTTCATCCTCAGTGTCACTTCTGAACAACTCCGTCTGCTCCTGAAGTAAATGAAGCACCACTTCCATGTGGCTGTTACTGCTACACGAGCCTAGAGTGTCCTCACACGGTCGTCGATGTGAAATTATATATTTTAATAATTTCACATATAAATCGCATCAGAGTATAAGTCGCACCCCCTGACAAACTATGAAAAAAGTGTGACTTATAATCCGTAAAATACAGTATTTTTGAATTAACACCGCAAAACTGAACAATCATGTTTGAAGGAAGGCAAGACACACACACACACACGCACACACCCCCACACACACACACACACACACACACACACACACACACTAGCTTTGTTGGCAATGTTCCACAGTATGGTATTCCATTTATCCATTCTGAGTAAATATAACAGTGAAGCCCTTTTGCTCAGAGAGGAAGTCCAAGGCAGAGGTTAGATCCCAGGGCCCGGAAGAGCAGGGAGGTGGCCCGGAAAACCTGGACTGACAGCGGGAACGCGGGAGGAAACGTGACAGGAAAAGTCTGACTGCTTTTGAATAACAACAGCCGGACACGTCGGGTCACACGGGGTGAAGAGTTGTGGAGAGTCCCTGTTGACTGGTGACACCCAAGATTCCATTGTAGTTGATACAGATTTGTGAATTCATTGAGGATATTTTGAGAAACAGAGGTGTTGCCAAAGTGCGTAGAGGCCAAGGGGGCGGGGCATGGGTCTGATTGACAGCTGTCACCGACTTGTGAGATAATGTCAATTGGTTTATGTGACTCCCACTCACTTTACACATTCAGGCACATCATTTTGGTCTTAAAATGTTCGTATTAATCCACTGTACATGATCCTGGTGTTCTTATTTCACTATTGTGTCTGTAAATCAAGATATGACCAGGCGCCTTATTTCCCAACATCGCTCTCACTAGCGTTAGAAACAGGTTTGATTGACAGTGTTGCTAAGCGTCTGCTTCCTGCTAAACGTCATGTGAGTAAATGGTGAGAAGGAAACAACTATAATTAAAAGCTCTGAAAAGTTGGCTCTGCAGAACAGGTCCTTTAAAATGTCAATATAAACTCATGACGCTGTTGTTTGACACACTGGTCACATACAGGAACTCCACAGATGCAGTAGCAGTAGTACATGCAGCAGGTTTTGCATAAAAGAAAATAAGAAAGGAAATGAAAATAAAATAAAGGCCTTGTCTCTGCAGCTGAAACTTAAAACTATGAAAACTCAGGAACTGGGAAACAGCAGCATTCATGAAGACACAAGTCACATGGACATCAAAATCTGTCTCATATCAGGAAAGACCAACTCTCCGCCCTGGCATTTAATACTAGCTAGACAGGATTTCTCTGTGTTTTATTGTTCTTTCCCTATGTATTGTATTTGTTTTCTGACTTTTTATGTGAAGCACTCTGGGCAGCTTAAGTTGTATGTATATGTGCTATATAAAAACAACCGAATGGAACTGAAAAAGAACAAAAAAATGTTTAAAAAAAGTCTTTGAGTGATATGAAATAGATGGAGGTGTTAAGTAAATGTATGGATAAGGTTTAATACATAAATAGTGGAAAAAAAAGTGAATTGTGCATATCTTGATCAAATGATAATGATAAACATAATGCATCAAATATGTGATTTAAAACTGGGGGAAAGGGGCAGGGATAAATATGTTTATACAACAGCGGCAGTAGCTCAGTTTGTGTCACTTATCTGAAGGTTGGCGGTTCAAATCCCGCTCTTGACACACACAAAAAAAACATCATTGGTTGAGCGGGCAAAGCCACTGATGCACAGGTTGGCGATGCGATTTTAGCTCCCACAGATGAATTTATTGAGGAAATTTTGTGTCCTTGGGCAAGACACTTGACCCACCTCGCTCCCAGTGTGTGCTTTGAGTTGAAGATGGAAAAGTGCTATATAAAAATGTGACCGTTTACCGTTTACTTCCATCCACTCCTTTGTAAAGATGTATATACAGTGGCCAATCAGGACGCAGAACACAACGCACGTTTATACACTGTGGAAAAAAAACAAAAAAACAAGCAAAATTGTACAAAAAAATCCACAAAACAGCGAGGCCGTGAAAGGTGAACCGCAATATAGTGAGGGACAACTGTATATGATTACGTTTGAGGTTGACTGAGGGTAAAATATCACAGTTTCATTTAAAACATTTCACAAACTTGATTTATTCCTTTGTTTTTACTGACCCCGACCTTTCAGCCAGTCCAGATACAAGAATCGGTCATGTTTTGTTTCTTTCGCTGGGGCCAAGGTTTCATTTACTCCACATCTTTGCTTGATCAGACACTGGACTGGTCATTGTTTAGTCTGAGATTGATTACGCACATCACATCCGACTTTACTTAACCTTCAAAATCTTGTTTCCAGAATAATAATACAGATTACAAATAGGCCTGAAATCATAATCCTGTTCCAAAGGTGCACTGTGTTTGCCTCGGACTCATAATACACACTTGTCTGAGTCTTGAGTCAGTTTTCAGAAGGAGCGTGATTGACAGGTGGATTAGCCAATCAGGGACGAGCACGGTCCATCTGTATTGGAAATAATAAAGGAAAAAAATATCACAGGGAACTGATTTTATTTGTAAATTATAAGTGACCAATGAGCTCCTTTGTTTCACATGTGTCACTGAAAAAAAATAAATCTGATTGGACGATCACGTTTGACCAGGTTTGAGACACAATGGAGGACATGGGGACTGGACTCATATCAGTCTGTATAAAAAAACACAGAGAAAGATCATTGTAGATTTGCCAGACAAGCACTATGTAACTTTCACTGTTGCGTCTCCATGGAGATTTTATTAGTTTGCTTGGAATGTTCCACAGTTGGTAAATTGTCACATTTTTAAAAAAGTGCTTTTCCATCTTTTCCATCAAGGCATCACTCACTCACACACACACACACACACACACACACACACACACACACACACACACACACACACACACAATCATACACCAATGTACGCACACACTGTAGTAGTAGTAGTAGTAGTAGTAGTAGTAGTAGTAGTAGTAGTAGTAGTAGTAGTAGTAGTAGTAGTAGTAGTAGTAGTAGTAGTAGTAGCAGTAGTAGCAGCAGCAGTAGTAGTAGTAGTAGTTGCAATAGTAGTAGCAGTAGCAACAGCAGTAACAGTAGTAGTAGTAGTAGTAGTAGCAGCAGTAGTAGTAGTTGTAACAACAGTAGCAGTAGTAGCAGCCGCAGTAGCAGAAGTAGTAATAGTAGTAATGTATGTTTTGAAGAAATACTGGTAAGATAAGATAAGACAAGTCGAAAGCCACACTATGGAACCTTCATGGCAAACAGTCGCTACCAATAACCTCTTGACATCTTTTCCCCCTACAGAAGTTCCATAGTGTTCATTAGTTTTTTGTGTTTTTAATCAGTGCTTGAGCTGCTTTTATATTCCAGACGTCGTATTTTGACCATGAGCATAACTCGTGTCCAGTCAGACCGGTTTGTGCTGCAGCCGCTTCATTAAACATTCATCACTGTGTTGGACCACACTCTCATTTACAAAGATGAATTGTGTGTCACACCGCCTCAGCTCCACTCAGAATAAATATTTGACTTTTCTGAGGTATGTGCACACTGCTTTGGTTTTCTAAGCAATGCAAGGACTGTTTTTTTGCAGAACAACTGTATACAACTGTACCAAATCACATACATTTCTGTTAAATTCTATGGAGTTTTGAAAATTACTATCTGTGTTTTTCATGTTGTTACAGAAGATTACAAGGGGTTTACAGATCGAGACTAAACACGACTGAAAAAGATGTCTGCTGTTGTCTTAAAGTGAGTTTTAAAAAGAACAGAAACGTGAAAAAGATAAGGCACAGGCTGAACAGAGAACATCAAGAGCGAAATGAAATGTACTGGCGCCATCTGGTGGTTGTAAAGAGCATAGCGTCACCTGGAACTGTAAATTGTGTTGATCTGTCTTGTGTTTCTTTTCTATATTTTGTCTATGAATTGGATATAAATATGTTGTATAAAGAAATTCTGTTACTTTTTGTAAGGAGTATTGCGTGGAGGAATTAAAACTATAATAGCAAATGGATAAATGTGATAAAGTGAAAAAAAAAACAAACAAAAAAACAATGATGATAAAATAATAATAATAATAATAACAATAATAATAATAATAATAATAATAATAATAATAATAATAATAATATTTTTTAAAAATCTGAAAAATCAAGGTTCAATTTAACCCTTCAAGGACTGAGCACATAGGCCATTAGAGCTCACCTACACTCTTTTTTTTTCTTTTTTTAGCCATAAAAGTCATGTTAAAAAAAAGTATCAGAATGTACTTTTGCCTTTTTTCACACAACTACCTCTATTTTACATATCCATCCTTATTTTTCCTTTAATACATCAAATAAGTGTGTAATCTCAGTTGAAGTAGAAGAAAAATATAAAAACTAATGTTACTGAGTAACTAATCTGGCCAGCTTAGAAACACATTAAATTACATATCTGAACAATAATCAACATTTATACAAGAGATTATGCATATTGTACTTAGGGTTAGGTTTTCACAGCCCTTCCTATAAAAAAAAATGTCAGGCGTTTATGCAGCTAAGATACTGATTTTGCCAGGTCATACTTTTTGGATCGTCTATTAAAGACTATCTGAAGTTCTGCAGCTTATAGGTTTGCAATCTTTGGTCAAATATCCTTTAGCAATAGTTTATTTATTTTGTTTGCGATGTCATTTTCTATATTCAGCTTTTTTAAGTTGTTGCTATCATTTATTATTATTATTATTATTATTATTATTATTATTATTATTATTATTATTATTATTATTTTATTTTATTTTTTTTCATTTTAGAAATCAGTTCTATTAGGCACTATTATTGGTTTGGCATATTTCTTTCTGAAAACAAGTTAAAAAAAAAAAGATCAAATTAAATGTTATGTTCATGTTAAGTTGAAAATGCTATGCTCAAACTCTACAAAAGTTCTTTTCTAAATCTACTTCATATTTGATCAAACCTTTGGCCTTTGAATAACACTGCTCCACATGCACCACTAGAGGGCGCCTTCACATCACAGTAAAAATCTCAAAACTCTGTCCACCACCTGCAAATTAGCTTCAAGATTGTGCATGAAACATCACATTTGAATCATATTTTGAAGAATTTGAAATGAGAGCTTCCAATACTTCACATGATTTTCAAAAGTAGAGATCACTTCATCACGTTCTATTGCACAGATGTGAAGTTGGATGGTTACTCCCTGTGAAGCCTCATATATACACCACAGAATAATCGCTCAGCTAGGTACTCCTGATAAAGATCCTCACTCAAACTGTGCCAATATAAGCTTTGTGAGTAACATGTCACATCCTGCCATAATTAAGTGCATTAATATGTAAAAAATGGTGCTGATTTCATGTGTGTACAAGTCTAGAAGCTTCTTACTAAATGACATTCTTGGGCAAATATCAAGGCAAGAGACATGTAAAACGTTTGATATGTCTGTGTATTTTTTTATACAGATTGATATCAGTCTTGTCGTTGTGTCTCAAGCTCGGACAAACGTGATCGTCCAATCAGATTTGTTGTTTTCAATGACACGTGAAACGAAGGAGCTCATTGGTCACTTATGATTTACAAATAAATTCAAATTTCTCTCACCTCAGATTAACAGTTTAGTGCTTTGCTCACTGGTATTGCAGAAATCCTTGATGTTTTTCAGCCTCCTGTAATATATTTTTTTACGTAATGGACCATGCGTGTCTCTGATTGGCTAATCCACCTGTCAATCACATCCATTTGGAAATTTACCAGGGACCAGACTCACATCTTCATACAGTTGTGAAGAAGTGTGTGAAGTGCATGTTCTCGATCCGACGCAAGGTACAAGTATTATTGCCTCATAAAATATTGGGGCAGATAAAAACTTCATATTGGTAAGTTTTAAAAAAAGCATTGAACTTTCTGTGATGTATTTATTCATTCACTGGATCCACATTTAGCTGCAGCAAAGACATTCCATTATTAGATTAGACCAGGGGTGTCCAAACTTTTCTCATTAAGGGCCACATATAAAAACACAGACAAAGCTGAGGGTCAATTGAGGGCCATAGACTGGTCGCCAATACAGTGAATACTTCAAATCTGTGTTATTATTACAAGTTAGACTGAACCACTAGACCTTTATTCATGTTTACATCCTCAATAGGACACATTAAATATTTGATATGGGCTTGTTAAAGTAGATTTTCAGAAATGTGCAGTAAAAAGTTTTGTTTAAGGTAATATGGGTCAATTCACCTGGAAGATTGAGGGCCAAGAAAAATTGGTCTGAGGGCCGCATTTGGTCCCCGGGCCACAGTTTGGGCATGCCTGGATTAGACCATTTCATTAATCAAAACTATTTTTTTTAGAATGAACCCCAAAAACAACAGTTACTATGGGCTTTTAATGTTAATCAGTGTAACTTTTCATTAATACCCATACTAATACTAATACTTATTTACAAATTTGCATTATTTACTTTACTTTATTATTATGAAACAACTTAATGGGCCTGTAGCAGATTTTTTTCCCAGGTAATTAAGAAAAATATGTAATGTATTACTCAACTCCTGAGGTCAAAATATGTGCGTGTTAGCATGCTAGTTAACGTTAGTGTCACCATCGTGGCAAAACTCTGCTCTGGCCTGGTCTGAAGGTTGTGAAAAGTGCTTATAAACTCATCCAGGTGAATAATTAGAATGCTCAAAATGCGTACAGTAAGTGAGGAATGACGTCGGACCAATGCACAATGTTTTTCATGTTTTGAAGGCAGCAAAAAATCAGGTACAACCCCTAAAATGCACTCTCAAAAGTATTAAAACTTAAGAAGTACATTTCCAATAGGAGGAGATTTGCATAGTTTAGATATGGGCAAATTACCATAACAAACATCAGGGCTAAGTGTAAATATTAAAAACACCAGAGGCAGTGTTAAAGATTACCAGCTTTTATTTATTGAAAAATAGAGCTGTTATTTCAAAAGAAGAAAAGTGAAGGAGGTGAATATATTAATATACTGTAAAACCAGAAGAAAGAATATGAAAGACTTGGCATAGCGCTACCGCCAAAAAACAAAAACATTTTATCTGCAGTCCAGTCATTGGGGCACTTAAATCGTTTTATAGTTCATTTTGGTCAAATCTTTCCAGAATTCTCACCACGTACCATGAAATTGTACAGTATTTTATTTCTCAAAGTACAGCATGTCGGCTTGGTTAAACGCAATTCTTTTCAAATACTTAAAACTATCTGCAAATGCGCTACTTAGTGTTACAGCCCTGGCATTCTTCACTGCTTTGTGTGCTGGTACCGCAAGGTCAAATAGCAGATAACATAGTAGACTGTAATATAAATTCACATTGTAAGCTTTATAAACAGCTGTAAAAAATGTATACGTTTTTTTCTATGGTATGTACAAAGTATTTGGGAGAATGGCAGCAGCTATCTCAACAATCATAAGAAAACACTGGAAATTTGGCCCGTAACATCAAAATGTAAGACTTCAATATCTATAAGTAGAAAAATAAACCCCGAACCCCATATTATAAAGTCCACAGGGGCTTGTAACGCTCTCACCCGCCTCAAAACTGTGAGCAGGAACCACAAATACAGCTTTTAACGCTATTATTACGCTATTTTCTGATTTGTTATAATGTTGTTTCCTCATCATAAACAGACCTGGGGTTGTGTTCGGCTTCATTCACATTTTTAACACACAAACACATCTGTATATTTCAGCTGAGTTCTTCTCTCAAACTGAAAACACTCCGTTCCACCTTGTGATGTCATGGGGTAATACAGGAAGTGCTCCATTGTGTTTTTAAACTTCATACATCTTCGCTAAAATCATTTGTTTCAATTTCAGCTCATCTCTACTAAACTTTAGGAGGTAAAAGGAGCTGTTAACTTGAAAACTACCACTTCGTGACATCACAAGGTGTAACAACGATGTAGATGAACTAATAATCCATTACTCAAATGTGTGAATGAAACAAAACACAACTCCAGGCTTGTTTTTGAGGCAGTAACATCATTATAACATGGCTTGAAACTCAGAAAACTCACATCACTTGCGTAATATAGTCATAGTAATAGTAACTTTAACACAAAATGAAACCAGGCATCAATCGGGATAGGAACAAGTTGTGTAAACCTCTACTTAACAACTACCACGTGATAAATGATCAAAAAGCCGTGTGCCAAACATCACAAGCGCACACCTGTCGTCTGCTTTTGTTGGACCAGAGTCAAAGTCCGTTAACGGTTCAAAATTGTTTACTGAAATTTTGGAAATTCCGGTTGATTTAATTATCCGTTGCATTCAGTTTTGATTTGGGGTTGTGTGAAAATTTAAAAATACAACCCGCCTACTCTTCCTGCCTGTCTGTCTGATGTTTAAATAACACTCTGAGCACATCTCATTCATGAAGATAAACTTAAAGGGCACATATTACACTCTTTTCTGATCTATGTTATGATGTTTCCTCATAACAGACCTGGAGTTGTGTTTTGTTTCATTCACACATACCCTGCACATTTAGGCTAACTTATTTTCTTTTCTTCAAACGGAAAACACTGTGTTCCACCTTGTGATGTCATGAGGTACAACGCAGGAAGCGCGCCACTGTGTTTTTATGATAATATATAATAATTTAAGACCTTGAATTGCCAATCTCTACTGAACAAAAGGTAAAATGTAGCTGTAAACTTGAAAACTACAGCTTTATGACATCACAAGGTGGAACAGAGCATTTTGAACGTTGAGTAACCTTTTATTATTCATCTGTCTACGTCTCCAAACACATGTGAATGAAAAAAAATACAACTCCAGGTACGTTTTTGATGAAGTAACAACATTATAACAAGATTTTGCGTAATATAGGACCTTTAATATTTATTTTTGATGGTACCAATAGATCCACTTCAAATCACGTAACTTCTGTTTATCTTTTGACCGGCTCCAACTGATCCCAACATTTTCTGTGTGTCTTTTTTTATTTCACATTTTTTCCATTTTCAGCAAAAGTGAGTGATATTAAAGGCGCACTATGAAACATTTTCTGGTGAAGGGGTGATCTGCTACCTGCGTTCAATGCTTTTCTTGGAATGTCCCACAGTACAGCATTAAATGTATCTATTTTGCATTTATTCAAATACAGGTGAAAAAAAATACACTAAAAACATGCATTTCATTAGTGAACAGTGATCAAAGCTGTAACTTGGGCTAGTTGGGTCTTCAGGGAGAAGTTTAATGTCATACCGTGGAACCTTGGAGGCAAGCAGGTGACAGACCTCCACCAGAAAGTTCCCTAGAGCGCCTTTAAACATGTCAGCTAAAGTCCCCTGATAGTTATAGGAGTGTTCTTAGTGTCAAGTAAGTGCCACGATGTAGAAATTACGCCGCAAACTGCAAATGTTTTCAGATAATACATTTTACATACAATTTTCCCTTATAAAATTAACATACTGTAGTGCCCAAAGATACGAGATACGATTATCCCAGTTCAAACGGCTCCTGTAAGTCCATAAACAGCACGAAGCAAATGGGGATATCCACACTGCACTTACAAATCATAGTTTCACTTCCACTTCTCTGTAGTGTCGAATGTGTCAATTTTTTCTACTTGACATATGACTTTTGAATCGCACAATCTCCATGTGGATTTCATGTGACAGACCATCGCAGTTCTTTAACCTTGTGGTCCAAAACCCTTTGCTTCAAATGCTCGACTGTCATGGTAATATCCCAATGGCTCGTTCAAACAATATCTCCGTCTTTGCTCTCATGAGAAGGGCGCTTTTTAAATACAGGGTTCATTTTATTATTAATTAAAAAGAGAATTCTCCAAAGAGCTATATCTCCCTTGTGAGTAAGGCTTAAATGATTATTGCTGATGTCAAGATATGATTTCAAGAAGCAAGTACGACCTTTGAAAAGTCTTTTTAAAGTCTGTAGATACTTCAGAATGACAAGTCCTTATGCCCATTTAAATGTTTAGCTTACACTCGGATTTCATCATCGTCGTCTTCATCCATAAATGTAAAATCCCCGTCTTCTCCATGCCGTGGAGAGCTGTACTTAGCGCTATCCGTATCGTCGTGGATATACTGGCGTTTGTCATTGCCGATGGATTCGGCGCTAGAAACGGAGTAGCTATCGTCGTGGTTGTTCATGTTGTTTCGGGTTTGGATGGCGAAGTTGTCAATACTTCTTGGAGGCCTTACCGGTGGAGCCTTCACCTCTGCATCATCATCGTCGATATGTGGGATATAAGACGGCGAAGCTCTACCGTCACTAGCTTTGTCTTCCTCAAATCCCAAATCGTCATCTTCCCATTCCTTTTTCTCCATTACTTCCAGAATATCATCGAGCATGGAAGGCCCCAAGTCGATATGGAACGACATCATGGACTCTGCGTGCTTCATTGACGTTGGTTTAGGCTTGGATGGCGGTAAATCTGTTAGTTCGCCGAAATTACGCTCATCGAAGTCGGTGTCTAGCGTAGCCATAGCCGCCGCTCCATTAGCTGGTTTCATATCAATTTCTGGTAAATTCTTCACCGGGCTTGAGGAGACGCTTTTTGGCAGACGATTAGCGCCGTTGTTGCTAGCATCTTCGTTAAGATAAGGCAGAGAGATCGCGTTTTTGACATAAGGAGCCGATATGCTGTTGTGTGCTGGCATGTTGTAGCTATCCGTGCGGTTTACGGACTGGGAACGCTTGCTACTTCTGAACGTACGAGACAGTAGGCTAGGTTTGGATACAGGAGAACCTTGTTTGGTCTCTTGCTCCCTCGGTGGTTCCCCCGATCGGGTGCTGAGGAAGGACGTGTCCCCGAATGCGTCCCCGCCCCTTCCGACATGCATCGTGTGTCGGAAATCTCCCAGAGGAGCGCTAATCATCTCAGCAGTCAGGTCAGCACGAGACCGCCGCTTGGACTGGTGGGAGTTGGACACCAGCTGTTTGAGGATCGGCATGATGGCAGTCTTTTTAGAGGGGAAAATCCACAGGAAAAAAAAGGAAGTAGATGAAGTAGAGTCCGGGTTTGGATATGTATAAATCTGAGTTGTCAGAACAAGCAGAATCTGAAGAGGTCACGATATATTTCCATTATGGTCCACGATGTTGAAGTGACGAGACGGAGATCTGTAAGAGAGAAGAGAGTAACATTAGAAACTAGACCCAAGACAACGCAATGTAATGTTAATTTTGCTGTTGAATGCGGTACCTTTAAAATGTCACTATCTCAACCACATAATCTGCATTTGTGTGTGTACAGTACAATCCTACAGTGATATTCATGGGTTGTTCAGTCACTTTCATCCCCGGGCACCATTTTGAGGACTATAGTAACAAACAAACAACAGCAAAATCCTTACTTTTTTCATTCCATTCCTCAATTACATGACCTGCTTTATGAAATGAAACTTGTTGAAGAGAAAGTAGTTTATTACTAAAACGATGTGTTAGTTAAAAATATTGTAAACTCAAAAAGCACTACTATTAGCTAAACATTTTGTCCCGGTAAAACCCATGGATAAAGCAAAGAGTTGAAGTTTTATGCAACAGAAAAATCTATATTAATTTTATTTATTTAATTATTTTTTTTACATATTTCTATTAACAAAAATAACTGCCGTCCACAAGCATTTCCTTCCACACAGTGTAATGGTCTAGACATGATCCTTCAAACTTCATTCAGTCTCGTTTCAGTCTGTTGCTGTGGATCCAATTGAAAAAAAAAATAAAATAAAATCCTCAGAAACTAATTACGAAAAAAACATAAATGGACACTCCAGATGTTTTTATGTATTCATATCTCCTAACACTTGGCACTGAACAGACTGAGACTAAGAATCTTTTGTCTAGCGTTGCCAATAAGCCCTACTTGAGTATTTTCTCTTATTCAGTCGCCTGTAAGGGTGTTATATAATACCAAAGAAAAGCTCTCTAGGCTAAAGTTCACAACGCTTCGAGCCAACCAATAGAAAGAGCCAAATTTGAGGTTACCCATCCCATTCCGTCCATTTTTGGGGTTTTACTTTAAAAACTTTAATATGTCGTTTTCATTTTTCCAAGGCGGCTATCACTACTGTGCCTTATAATGCGTTCAGGCCCCTCGCTGTTACATAAGCAGCGAGACACAGGATGCCCGCAGTCTGAGCAGTTCACGCTGGCAGCAATGAAAGAAAACTGCGAGGGGAAAAAATGTAGCGGAGCAGCATTTGGAGCTCAGAGAGTCCAGATCGTCGGCATTGTGTTGAAACTGCGCTATCACCAAAGGGATAAGATTCTGTTTGTTTTTCAGCAAATATTTCAACACGTCCAGCTGAATATCGCACACCACTCATCACAATTGTGTCTGTTCAGTTTAAAGAGACAGTGCAATGTGCTTTCAATTGATAGTGTTCCCAAAGGTAGTGCAAAGTCAGCGTAGTGGCGTTTTGTAAACCCGAGCGGTGGAATAAGATAAACGATATGGAATGTCCTGTCTTGTCGTGGTTGTTACAAGGTTAATAGAAACCATCTGGAATTGATCTGAAAAGAATCTTTCCTTCAGACGAGCCAAGATAATGAAAAAACGTTGACTATGGTAAAAATATTTGAAAATGAGTTTATGACCTGTCGATTCTTTCTAGTCGGGCGCTATGCTATCGACCAGCAAGGTTTTCATCAAAGCTGCTCTCTGTAACTTTTTTTGAAGAAAGGGTCATCACCTGCTTGTCTCCATGAATTTAGCTTATTCCGAAATGTTGCACAGTATGGCATTAAGCGCATCGATCTTACAATAGTGAAGTAATACTTTCGATCTTGCAATAGCGAAGTAATACTTTCACAGACAATAGTAATACGTTCAAAGACATGCATTTTTACTATGAGCAGTCTCGCCCCTCCACAGATCTGATTTGCTGCAACTTTGCCTAGCGTCACCACCCATTTGTCTCCATGGAAATAAGCAAGTTAAACTATGTGTCACTCAAAGCATAGCGATATTATCTCCACAGAGAGAAGCAGGTGGCAGAACCTCTATCAAGAAAAGTTATGAGTTACATCTTTAATATTCAAATGCATTTATCCATAGTGCCAGACTGTAATGCTTATTTTCTATCTATTATAAGCTACAGTGATGTTGTGGAAATTTGTTGCAAAAACCGTTAAAAGCAATAAGAAACAGATGGACACAAAAATAAAACTGGAATTTAAGTAAGACGCATTGCCAAATTATGCCATACTAAAAAATACACAGCTTTGGCTCTGATAATTACGCCTTTAGCTGGAGCATCGGACCAAAACAGAACTCATTTCAGTAGGATTTCAAACAAGTGTCCTTAAGTCACCGATAACGTCATGCCATAATTGAATCTTATTGGAGACTCCGTTTAAAACACCCACTGGCCTCGTGCGTAACTTTAACAAGCCACTCTATTGTTGTACGCAGACAGCAAGACTATCCTTCAGCAGTATTTTCGAAAATCCCAGCCAATAATACCCCACACTCCGGGCCTGTCTGTGAATGAGCTTCAGTATTTTCAAAAAGCAGCAACGTCAGCAGTGAAAACATTTACATCCCCCCAACAAGACGCTATTGAATTGGAAAGGCAACAGAGGCACTAGAGGGAACAGAGACGGGGTTTGAGTAGGTCTATGAGAACTGCATAATGCGCACGACAAGGGCATTGTTCAGCGCTCAACAACTTCATTCAAGCGATCATCACGAGATAGGGCTGAAGTGTCGTGAATGGTTGTGTACTGTAATTAGATCGTTGTGGAGTAGTCCATCAACGCAATGAGTATGTAACAAGTATGAAATCAAATATACCGTTTCTCCAGTCAACAATTAAAAATATTGCTAATTAGTTGGTACATGTGACCCATAGGCTGTATATATAAATGGATATAGCTAACCTGCTAGCTGCTACGTTCCAAATAGGAAGTGAGCATGGGCGCGCTTTCGGCTCTATCGACTCTGGCTCCAATTCACTTTACATAAAACTGTCGGCCTTCTCTCTGTAACTGCTGCAGTGAGCCTCGTCATTTTGGTCTTAAAATGTTTGTATTAATTCACGCTACATGATCCTGGCATGTATTTCGCTATTGTGTCCATAAATGAAGATATGAACATTAATAACAGACAAATCAGGTGCCTTCTTTCCTTGGGGTCACTCCCGCTAACCTTAGCAACAGGTTTGATTGACAGTGTTGCTAAGTGCACGCTCCCTGCTAAACCGGTAGTGTGGGCGTGAAGGGGTTACCGTTACTTTCAACGGCCTGGCTCCCAGTTGGCTCTTTGGTTGCCATGATACTTGTGGTCGGAATTAAATTCGAAATGTGGCTCCAAATTCGCCGAATGCTATAGTTGACGTCACACTCACTTAGTCCACTTCTTTATACAGTCTATGGTATGAACCTAGATTTTATGACTTAGCCCCAAATGCAAAATAGTTGCAGTTAGGCGTCAACACAAGAGTTTGCATCACATGTCTGTCCAATGACGACTGCAGTTAAGTTATCAGTATCAAAGGTCACTCTTCAGAAACTGATGTGATTTTTATCGGTTTTATCTCATAAGTAAGCCAAGGACCAATAGTAGTGTCAACACAAGCTGAAAAACAAATGTCTTTAAAAAAACAGTGCTACTTTATTTTAAACTGTTTACTTACCTAATACATTCCCAGCATCCTGTTATTTTACCATAATGAGTTTATAAGCACTTTTCACAACTGACTTATAATTAGATGCAGACAGAACAAAGCGGTCTCATTTTGACTGTAAGAGCTGCTTTTATAATATATCTGTACTGGGGCATTTTTATTACATGAAAAAGCACATCAACTGGCTCAAATTCACTTTCTATTGAAAAAACCCTCCCTTAAAATGGTCTTAAAATGTTCGTATCAACCCGCTCTACAGGATTCTGGTGTTTTTATTTCACTATTGAGTCCGTAAATCAAGATATGTACATTAACAACAGACAAATCAGGAGCCTTCTTTCCACAAGGTCACTCCTGCTAGCGTTAGCAACAGGTTTGATTGACAGCGTTGCTTCAACAGCCTAATATGGAACTCAGCCCAAAATTTGCCCCATAACTTCTAGCCTCAATGAGCTTCATTTGACTGGAGCCGAGCGCTATAGGTGACGCCACACTCGCTTAGTCAACTTCTTTATACGGTCTATGATATGAACAGTATAAGTAAAGCTATGAAGTATTATCTATCAGCAGAAGGACAAAATGCTGATGTTATGTTAAGTTCATAATAATTTTGTCTATGCAGCAAGGGCAAAGTTTAGTTTTGAGATCAGTAACCTCGCCGAAACCAGCTTTTTCCACAATTTCAGGAATTCCTTGCTTGCATCCTTCCTCGCTCCTTTATCTCTTTCCTTTCTAACCTCTTCCGAATTCATTTAGGATTGCCTTTTATCCAACGTCTCATTTTTAAATCACTCACGGCACTGTAGAATAAAAAACAACATGAGACAATAGAGAGTCAGACACAATATAAAAAAACAGCTTCCGACAGCATTATTGCATTATAGTATCCAAAGCTGTTTAGGCTGTGACAACATTGCCAACTTATAAGATTAAAGCTTAGTGCAAACAAACAAATGCCAAGGAAGGCCCCGGGAGCAGATTTGCGGTAGTTAGATTAGCATAGAATCATCATTAGCAAAATCCTTTATTACTTAATGTGTTGTGAAACCGCCAATTAGTCTATGCAGCACAAAGCTCACTGACTGTATGAGTGACCGCTATAGAAAGACCCCCATTGGATACATTGCCCCCTACTGGAAAATGCTTTGTACTTCTCTATGGCAACTGGAGTGGTGTCAGCCAACCAAAGTTTCCTGTTTCTAAGCTGGAGAGAGGCCAATTTTGTTTTTTTTCCTGTCCTCTGTAACGAGCTTTAGACAAGATAGATTAACCCTTCGTGGGGGCCACAAGCAGGGAGTCCGAATGCTACTGTTACTGGGAATGCTTTTGAAGTGTTTCATCACCGGAGGGGATTCAAACTTGGAATAAAAAGGTGTCGCTTGCTACTCAAATATCAATAGGTCCCTTTTGCACCCAGGTTGTTTCTGGAAGTAGACCGTTTCAAGCCATTTGGGGCTATTCGGTTTTTGATGGGATCTGGTTTTAAAGGACCCTCCCCATGGATCATCAAATCTCCAATATTGTGAGCATGGCTAAAGATGAAGGCTAGCCCTGCAGCCAAACCCCCCTCATACACACGACTCACTTTTCAATGGACTTTTGAAAAACAGAGAGCCAATGTCAAGGGCGATTCTGTTTCAAAAACACGATGGCTTAAACAGCTTGGACTGATGGTAAATGTGCAACCACGTTTAGCATATAAAGTGTAGCTTGTGATGCTAGCTTTTGGACTATAAAGTAGGGACTTGTGAAGCAACATTTCAAGATTAGCATGCTAATTTAGAGCTATTTCTGAAGGAGATCAACTGAGGTGAGGGGGAGTATCAGGCTAGAATACTGTTGCAACCAGTGCTAATCTAAAAAATACATATCTAAACATTTCAATCCATTGATTAGGTGTTTTATACAAGAGAAAGTTATACTCTTCTTGAGGGAATACTGTTCAATGATACTTGTTTGATTTTGGCTATTCAAAACTGGCTGTTGTGCATACAAGCAAGCAACCCAATAATTTAGTGTATTGTGTAGTGTAAGTAGTAGCATGAAAAAGTCAAATACTGTACTTCCAATAGAGCATTACGTTTAAATAAAATGATTACACAGAACTGCTTAGACCTGGCTGAGTTCTGGCTGAGTTCCAGCTTGGTTCAGTTTTTCAGGTTTAGGCCTAGATCTCTCATGGTTAAGTACTGGTTTAATATAACTGTGAAGTAGAGTTTAGACATGATTTGGGCAAATATTTGTTCATTTTGTTGTATTTTCGGAATTTATGCTTTTGTCAGTAGTTAAATTAACCAAAATATAATCAATATTTGTAATGGTCCTTTTCCAGCCTTCTTTATGTAACTGAGATCTGAAAGAGCAACACGACTCCGGTTCATATATGATTTAGTGCCAACAGCAGTGACTTCACCAGCTGAACTCATGTAATTCAAGGCTTCACCTACAAGTCACTCTCCCTCCAGTGAATACACAGGCCAACTGGCTTTGGCTACAGCTTAGGTTTGTCACAAGTATTGAAAATTAGATGATATATATTGACTTATTGCCCCAGTTTTCATATATTGAACTATATCTTTTGGGGCTCAATATTTATGGTGAGTACATTTTATTTGTAAAAGTGGGAGATTTGAGGTATTTTTGTTCAAATACGATAACATGTGAACTGTGGAGGGGTGAGTAAGTCCCTTCTATGGCTAATTGTAATGATCTATTTAAAACATTATTTAAATCTTAATATTGAAGTTACTTTATGTCACTAATTATCGGTTATCGCAATATTTTTTTCTGTAGTGATATATCATGCTTCAAAATTTGTTATAGTGACAGACTAATCGACACACAAATGAGTATCAAAAGTAGAGATTAATCGATGTGTATGTGTATGTGTATATATATATATATATATATATATATATATATATATATATATATATATGTTTTCATGGCTGATGCCGTTACCGATTGTTTAGAATCCAGAATAAGCAATGGCCCAAAAACTCTGCTGAGATTTTTGGGCTGATATGTAGGACCAATTTAGAATATTTGCTCCCAAATTATGTAATTTAAATTTACTACAAACTCCCCCCAACCCTTTTTTTTTTTTTTTTTTACTGGAAACCTATAAGAGAGCGGTGCCGTCAAATTTTGTGCAGCTGTCTCTAGATTTATTTTTATTTTATTTAACCTTTATTTTAACAGGTAGGTCGGTTGAGAACCAATTCTCATTTTTAATGACGACCTGAATGAGATTCTCCTCATTTGAGCAGGTATCATATGAAATATTTTGAGCTGTTTCAGAACAAGTATGGAACCTACCTGGACCACTGAGGGATTATAAACACCACAGGTAATATAAAAGAAAGTACTATGATTTAATGTTGAAAATAACATACTTTTGTCGTCGTGGTATCGGCTTCACTATGGAGTATCGAGTCTATTCCTCAGTATCGAAATCAAGTTATATATCACTTTTGTGACAACACCACTATAACTCAAGAAACACAAACAAGGATGGGGCTTAAATACAGTTGAATATTTTAACAGGAAGAGATGAGATTATCATTTATTTATGCCATGTGGGAGACTCAGTACAACTGTGAAACTGTGTCAGATGAATGGTGGTTTCTGAAAGTTGGGAACCAGTAAGAGCAATAGCTTCATATGCACACATCCCCCGTAAAGTCCAACAGACATGCTCTTAGCCTGAAAAATTGACTGGCGATGCTAAAAATAACTTGACACACTTACTCATCTGTCCAGGTCCAAATGGTTATAAGAACTGCTCAAATGGTCTTAGTGTCCATCTTGGATTTTATGTTTTATGTTTTAACTTTGTCATTTTCTTCAACATAAATTTTAACCTGAATCTGAACCATGAGTGGAAAAACATGTTTCAGAATGAAGTGTTAGCTACACCCACTTTGTCACGTCTGTCACTCTGTTTCAGACGATCCCAGACTGATGTTTGAACCATAACCATAATGCACCCAACTATATCCGAGATTGGACAGAATAGCAGTTGTTTCGTTATACCTCAAATTAAAGCCGTTTAAATCATATATGCAATATCATGTAGTCTCATTATTTGTTCTATAGTAGCTACTTTCATAATACACTGCATGAATAGTTATTACATTTGCTAGTTCTTTATTTAAAGGTCTTATATTGCAGAAAACCAACTCTTGTGAACTTTAAGCCATGTTATAATGCTGCTATCTAATCAAAAACATACCTGGAGTTGTGTTTTTTTTCATGTTGCGTTCATATATGTTTGAGTTATCCTTTATTATTCGTCTGTCTACATCTCCAAAGCTCATAATGCTCTGTTCCACCTTGTGATGTCATGAAGTGGTAGTTTTCAATTTTATTTTAGTAATTTTAGTAGAGATTAGCAATTCCAGGGCTGAAAGGTGAAGATGCATGGAGTTTAAAACACAGTGGAGCACTTCCTGTATTACCACATGACATCACAAGGTGGAACAGAGTGCTCTGAGTTTGAGAGAAGAAATCAGCCTAAATATGCAGCGTTTGTGTGTTAAGCATGTGTGAATGATACAAAATACAACTCCAGTATGTCTGTGGTGAGGAAACAACATAATAGAGATCAGAAAACCGCATAATATGAGCCCTTTAAAAAATCCCAACCTACCTCTGTTATGTCGAAGTTTATTTGACCAAAGGACAAGTTTGATATCTATGAAAAAAAAATAGTGCCATATTGGTATGACGTTCATGGCTTTTCTAGTGTGATTTGAGCTTGAAGAAACTGAGAAAAGCAACAACGCTTGCAGCTTAGCCACAAGCTCTAATGAAGCCCTGCTAGCATTAACATAAGCCTATATCTTAACCTTGAACTAGGGACAATCTCCTCCATTGTTAAAGTCCATAACAATAGAACCACACAGCCCCGTCACCAGCTCCATTGATGTGCTAATGAGCATACAAGTTAGCCTAGCCTCAGTAACATTTCATAATCAATTAATCAATGGGGCCAGCGCAAGAATGGAATATACGGGACAAAGAGGAGGACAAACCTAATCAGGCCCAGCGGTATGAGGCCCATAACCTCCAGCCCAAACACAGGATTCTCACGGGGGGAGGGGGGGGACGGGAGCTTCAAAACAACAGGATCCAGTTAGACTATGAGTACTATCTTCCAGGAAGTTGTTAACTGAATACAATGTAATCTGTAAAACGCTTTGGGTATCACGAAAGGCACTGTATAAATCCGCTGCATTATTATTAGTTAAATAACAGCGTTAAAAGATGTTTGAAACTAAAGGCCGGGTTTGTCTTCACCGTGAACTCACTCGAACTAGTATTGTTGGAGTGATTCATGTTTGAGTAATTTTGTGATCAAGCATTTCCAGTTTTCACCTATCCCCTATCCCTGCCCACAGAATCACACTTAAAGCTGCACTATGTAACATTTTCTCATTAGACTCACCACCTCCATGGAGATGATGTTGCTTTGCCTGAACAGTTGCATAGTATGGTATTGAACGTATCTGTAAATATTGCAATAATAATTTTTTTTTTTTTATTGTCATGCATTATTACTGTGAGTGAGGACGCCTATCCGCAGATCAGAGCTGTAACTTGGTAGCTTGGCTTGGTTGTGCCACCTGCTTGTCTCCATGGGAATAAGTTTGACTGACTTTGGAAAATTTCATGTAAAGCAATAACTTTTCCATGACAAGCAGGTAGCAGACCCTCAAGAAAACGTTAGCTGCAGCAGGCCTTTCCTTGTCTTGCTATATTAAAGAAAAGGGCCAGATTAGCTAGCAACAAAAGAATAGTTTATCAGCAGTAACAGCAGTAGTAGCTAAGCTCTCAAAAAACAGTCAAAAAACTTCCATAGACTTCTGTACTTTTAATTTCTTGTCTTTTACTTCCACATGAGTAGCAGAGTACATCTTCTGCCTCTAACATTTTCTTTTCAAATTGAGTGAGTTGCTGATTTATGCTTTAGCATTTGCCAAATTAGCATGAAATTCCTACAGCGGAGCTTCAAAGCGGTGGGTAGATAGGTGTAACAAAACTAAAAACTGCTTTCAAGTGTTACGGGAACGCACTCCCCTTCAAAACTGCAAGCTAGCGTGTTTCATTTAAGTTTTCAGCATCTCCGTTCTCCACGCAAAATCGAGCTAATCACTCTCAAGTTGCCGCTCTACAAAATTAAGACAGTTGTGTTGAAAGAAAATAAGAGAAAGTATAAACAAACCGTGGTTCTTCATGCTTTAGATAGAACCGGTTTAACTTGTCTAAGCAATTTCGACACAACAACTCCCAGGTTACGTCTTGGGTGACAAATGGCACAAATATCTTCAACACAATAGACTCGGCTTCTTGGAAAAATTAGCATGAAGGAGCTATTTAACGCAGGTAAGTCTGGTTATTAGCAGACGCAAATCCACTGTCAACATCATTAGGGCGACAGGTAGTCTCGCCCGGGGCCAATTTGCTTCCGCAACACTCCCTCTGTTTCGTCAACACTGTACAAATGTGTTACATATCGTACGCATGACTAGACGGAGTGATGACGGTATAGAGTTACAGCTAGCAATTTAGCACAATGTGATATTAGAGGGTGTGTGCAAATGCTCGTACAGCCGGGGAGTAAAAAGTTTTGATCAGATAATAAACTTTTCAACTGCTCCCAAGGAAATTGCGCTACATCAAAACAATGCAGTAGCTGATGCTCCAAACAAGGCGGTGGTGGCTCAGTTGGTAGAGTGTTTGTGCACTGAATGTTCCTGCTCTCGATGTAAGCGGTCTCATCCACAGAGCGGTGTAATTCCAGCTCCCACAGATGAATGTTGTCATTGTGTCCTTGGGCAAGACACTTAACCCGCCTTGTGTACGAACGTGTGTGAAGTGGAGTGAAGTGTGAAGGAGTGGTTCCTTGATGTAAAGCGCTTTTGAGTGCCTTGAAGGTGGAAAAAACGCTATATAAGAATGTCCACATTTACCATAAACATAATTTTGTTGTTTTCTTGAGTGAATGTATGAAGTTCTGTTCCACAAAAAAGGTGAAAAGTAAATATTGAACATGTTTGTGGGTTGTCTAAATCCAGTCTCCATGTAGTCAAACAGATTTTTTTCCCAAACTCACTCCATTCTTACAAAAAATGTGTTTTATATTAGTATAACAAAGGCAGTTTTGTGCATTTTATAAACATCATGAATGAAAAGGTACTACTAGGAAAATGCCATATTATTTCAGATTTATGTGTGAATTATTGTTGCTATTTCAGAAAAAACTGACTTTGACATTAAGGAAAAGACGTGATACTGGTGTTCTAGACCTTTAATCCTTACTTATACTGATTCTGATGTAGCTCAAGATCATTCCAAAACTATCTTTTGACACAAGAGTAAGATATAGTGTGTAACTATAACAACAATAGTGTGTAACTTGATAAATCGACACTGACACAAGAAACATCTCTCTTTACACACAATATTTAACCCTGAAACATGCCTGAGGAGGTCTTGCACAAGGGTCAAAGGCGTATTTGGTTTACCACCTGACAGCAAGATGAACAGTCCCTGTATTGATGCGAAAAGGCAAGTCCTAACACCTAAACTGGGCAAATATACCGGCATCAGCAGTACCACGCAACTCTGTGTGTGTACACTGTGATAGCCTGGCCTCCGGGGGCCCAATGCCACACAGGCAGAAACTAAACCACACCAGGATTAAGGGCAGCGCGAGCAGAGGGAGCAAACACAACCAGCATGCTCGGGCTGGCCTCTGCTCTGAAAGGACGGCTCCGACGCTAACCATATGTCAGGGGATCTATTTGGCAGTGAATCGTGGGCTAGTGAAGGCGGTAAGTATTTTAAAATGTTGTTCTAAGCATTTCAGGAGTAATAATTCAAATTCAAAACAGAAAAAAACGTTCACACTGAATAACAATATGTAAGATTGATCTATTTGACCATGAATCGTAGCTACGAAAGGAGGGTAAGTATTTTAAAATGTTTACATCTTTGGTCAAACTCATCGTGTTGTTACAAGTACTTTACACCTCAAATATAAGAAATACGACTTGGAAATGTCATTTTTCAACTCCGTGAGTGTGTTTTTTGTCTTTGGAGCAGAGCACTGGTTTTACGTAACTGTTCCTGATCTTAAGTTCATGCCATTCATGTAGTCTTTTTTCTAGTTTGGAGATATATTAAGGTTTATGTAGTTTATGAGGTTTATTATAACAAAAATAATTCAAACGTTATACAGTACATTATGAATAACCATATGTAAGGAGATCTATTTGACAACTGACTAGGCCTATCATGAGAAATACTATATCAACTTATCGTTCCATACATAACAGATGGAACAATCATTTTTGGGGTCAATATGGTGGATGCTTTGACTTTGTACTACTGGGAAATATTTGGCACTACGATGAGATTTGAGCTGTAGAATTATGAACTTCTATGACTTATTATAGACACAAACTACTTAATTGTTAGCTGTTATTTATTTATTCATTTATACATTTAGAATAATGTTTGAGAGATGACTTTGCTTCATGGTTTGGTTTCAATATTATCGTTTATAGTTACTTCGACAATGTAATTCCTCAGTCGTCCAGGCAGAACTATAGTAAACGCCAAAGTTAAATCTGTCAACTGGACAAAAAGTTGTAGAAGCAAAGATGTTTCGCTGCTCATCCAAGCCGCTTCTTCAGTTCTGGTCAGACACAGCTTTTTATCCAGTTGACAAGATTTATCTTTGGCTTTTATTACTTCCACAAGATATCGCACTTTAAAATGTGTTATAGTCATGACAAGAGTGTAAAGTATAAAAAGCACAATTATTATCGATGTAACAATTCAAAACAGAGTCAGGTAGTACAGTCATACTCATTAATATAAATCACGGGAATGCTAATTGAGTACAGTTACTTTAAAATATTAATACGTAAGTAGTAGAACAAAGTAGTGGTAGTGGAAACTACTCAAGTGAGAGTAAAAGGCTTTGTGGTACTTTGGGGTAATCTAATACTGAGTTACTGTTGGCAGACGTGAAACACTTACTCACAATAAGTAAATAAAATGTTTACTCACATAGAAGTACTGTTACACCATACACTTATATTGCACTAAACTATACTATACTAAAGTAGGAGTAAAAGTATGGAGTCTAAAAACTTCTCAGAGAAGTACTCAAATAAATGTACTTGATTAAACGTGAACTGAAACTGAGCACTCCCCTCCTCTGGTTGGAAGTGAATTATTAAATGAATGATAATATTGTTGTACCAATTATGACAGTACTACAAAAAAAATAAAAAAAATAAAAACACACAAAAAAAATTTGACTTATTACATTCCTATTACCACCTACGCCGTCCGGTTCCCCACAGTCTGAGCGGCTCTGTTTGCATCACCAATCCCTCCATTCAGTCCTGAGGTTACACAAGTACATGCTCCTGCAGGTTGACCTCATTACACTGTAAAGGCAGGAGTCACGTGACGCACATGAAAGATGGTTTTTAATCTGGTTCAATTAAGCCTGTCAAGATAATTATTATGTGAGTATTTATCTGCGTACTTTTCCTTTGACTACTGAGACATTTTTGATTATTTTTTGGCTATACGATAAGATTTAAGCTGTAGAAGGTTACACTAATACTACTATGACTCATTACAGAAGTGTTTCATGATTTTTTTAACAATATTGTAGATTTAGAATAGTTTTTGTACTTTAAATCTGCTCTTAGGTTTTTGTGTCAGTGGCATAAATTAGTTTCAGTATTATCGATATCGTCTATACTTACTTTAGTAATATATCGAACTTCAAAATGTGTTATCGGGACAGGCCTTGGTTCAGTAATAGAAACAAAGCCTCCTCTCGTGATAACTCAAAATGTTAGCACAACATCAAAAAAATAAGAAAATGGAACCTAACCCATTCATATATTTTAAATTGAAGTCCATTTTGTTCTGAAGAGGACAAAATCCCCTTATCATGGTCTTACTATGGCATTGTAAACAAAGATCTGAACACCAAAAGTTCATGAACTTTTTCACTTAACATCAATACAAACTGCCTGGACAAAATACGAGCCTATAGGTACGAGTCAGGTCTATGTTCAGCAACAGTCTGTGCTCCAAGAATGAGGTCAGCTGACACCTGAATATACTGAATGACCAGGTTATTCCATCAATCGATTTTTTCTTCCCTGATGGCACGGGCATATTCCAAGATGACAATGCCAGGATTCATCAGGTTCAAATTGTGACAGAGTGGATCAGGAGCATGAGACATTATTTTCACACATGGATTGTCCACCACAGAGTCCAGACCTTAACCCCATTGAGAATCTTTGTGATGTGCTGGAGAAGACTTTGTGCAGCGTCAGACTCGACCATCATCAATGCAACATCTTGGCGAAACATTAATGCAACACTGGATGGAAATAAATCTTGTGTCATTGCAGAAACGAAATCGAAACAATGCCACAGCGAATGAGAGCCATAATCAAAGATAAAGGCGGAACAACGAAATATTAGAGTGTGACCTTTTTTTTGGTAGCAATTTTTTTTTTTGGCCAGGCCGTGTACATGATGAATTGTAAATTATCACATTTTTGTATAGCACTTTTCCATCTTCAAGGCACTCAAATCGCTTTACATTAAGGAACCAGTCACCCATTCACACACATATTCACACACCAGCGTAGACAAACACTGGGGGCTAGGTAGGTTAAGAGTCTTGCCCAAGGATACAGCGACAGTCTTCATCTGTGGGAGCTGGAATCGCACTGTTCCACCAATAATGTTTATGTCGAGAGCAGGATTCAAACCGACAACGTTCCGCTCAGAGGACAAACACTCTACCAACTGAGCTACTGTCGCCTGGACTCGTGTTATGATTATGTAAATACAGCCAATACAGCTATTTTTAGCCCGATCGGCCTTCTATTTGCATATACACAGATCTGGGGGAACCATCCCTAAACAGTATTCCTGGATTTACATTGTGTGTGTTTGAACATTTGGGTAAAAAAAAAAGTGCAAGCTGCTAAAAATCCCAACTACATAATAAAGTTCCCATTTTCTTTTGATGCTTGGAAAAATACCCGGAAGAAAAATGCAAAAAATGCCACCATGTTTCTGAAGCAACATGGCCATTGGGAGTTCACAGAGAGGAACGCACAGATGGAGGAAAAAGGGGACAGAACCAGAGCCTCAAAGGAGAGACCGAGGGTGTCACCAGTTTTTGGATCCAATCTGTAGCGTCCCACGCCAAGCCACAGTGGCAGACGCTCTTTCACCCTCGTCCGGAGAGACATGTACCCAAAAATCCTCATTAAAACTACAGCAAAAGGACTGTGCGGCGCTGTTTGATGAGGAATGCAAGTCTAATTAGTCATCACGATCCTCCCAAGAGTTATGGGACAAAAGACCAAGCCAATGTCCAACAGCAAGTGGACATGACAGGAAGTAGTACTGCCCGGAAGGTTACGTTTGTGGCCAGTTACAAAGTTTTACACCACAAGAATCAAAAGTAAAACAATTTAGTCCTTTTGAGAAAGGACAGGAAAGGGTCATGTAGTTGTAGCAGTTATAGGAGCAGTTGTAGTAGTAGTAGTAGTAGTAGTAGTAGTAGTAGTATTTCATTTTCTGGAAAGTTATTAGGTTTTGCCATCAGAATAACCCACAACAAGAACATGTAAAGTCATTTGTATTGGAGCGAGAGTGGCTAAGTTGAGTTTTTGTCCACCGATCCAAAGACTGGCGGTGCGTATCCCGTTCTCGACATAAGTTGGGGTAGTAATGGAAACAATGGAAGTAGTAGCAGTAGTAGTAGTAATTAATACCAGTAAATAAAGCCATCTTTTGTCCTTTCCATGCGTATTATGATTTCTATTAGACTAGACCGGTGTACACGTCCAGAAAAGAACGTAAACTAAATTTCAAATATAAAAAAGTTAGCCTGTTTTGTCTGTTTCAACTTCAAGCTTTCTTCTTAGTTAGTTTGAAGAAGACCTTATAGCAAACCAAAAAGATAAGTAGGCCGATTCCTTTGAGGCCACCTTTTAAGTCTATTTTGACAAATTCAGCCAGGGCTTTTCATCGCGCCTCTAAAAAGATAAGTGACTGTATCTGCGCTGCGTCAACTTCTGAGCACCTTCTGGCCTTTTTTAACAGCGTGTCCCGGCTAAACGCCAAACAAACTCACAGCCGGCTCCAAAGCACTGAGCTAACAACACCAGTTCATAAACCCCATGGCGCGCGCTTTAATGAGCCAACAAGCCACGGCAAACAGGGGCCACTTCACACGGATAATGGTGGAAAGAGACTCAAAGATCAAGACCGGAGCGTGTCCGTGATGAAGCATTGTTAATGTAATTGCTTCCTTGTTTGATTTTGCATAACTTGCCTGACATTAAAGGTAGAATGATATGATTATTGCCCATTAATGACACAGGACACGAGCTAAAAGTAGACATAGATAATGATGTAGATGTCTGTTAAATTACCGTAAATTTCGGACTACAGAACGCACCTGAATATAAGCCGCACCAGCTAAATTTGAAGAGAAAATCAATTTTGTACATATATAAGCCGCAGGTTTTCATATTGTAACATGAGATATTTACACAGAAAGACTGTGCACCGACACGCTTTTTTAAAAACTGTGCCTGAAAATTGGCACCAACACGACATCAACACGGGATGAAAACATCTGCAGGTTTAGAAAATAAAACTGCACCAACACGGAAAATCTGCTTTTATTTCCTCTGAAAACTTTTGTCGTCTTTTTACATTGACCAAGTTGGATTCATTGATGTCGAGCTTACGTGCAGTGGCTCTATTTCAGGGGTCGGCAACCCGCGGCTCCGGAGCCGCATGCGCCTCTTTCAGCCTTATACTGCGGCTCTGCGTGGCTGAAGTGTATTTTATTTGTGTTAGCTCTTTTTTGTTGTAGTTTAAATTGGAAGATTATTATGATCTCAAAATAAAATTATATTTTCTTATTTTTCGTTGCTCAAAATAAGCGTCACACTCGCAGAACAATGTTCAAAACAAACACCGCTCACGTCTCACGTCTCACAGACACAGACACAGACACAGCTCACAGTCCTGCGTAAAGAGCCCTGATTTTCAGACGCTGTGCGCACAGGGGTCAGGAGCAACTTTCGCCCGTCCCTAATGACGCACTAATAAGCTCGTCCGTAGATGTATCATGAAAATCCTGCTGGAAATCGCCACAGAAATCTATTTGATGTAGTAGCAAGTATATTATCTGCTCTTGTCTCCGCGGTGACGTTTCACATATAACACATCAGACACGTCACCCAAAAGTAGAGCCACAAGCGAGTGAAAATGAGCCAAAACAAAAGTCTTTGGAGAGCTTTTAACAAAGGGGAAAAGGACAACTGAGGAGCCAGAAGAGGAGACTACGACCTCCAAGGAAAAGAAAGATAAATTTAACAGACAATACCTACTTAAAATCTGGGTTTGTCGCTGCAGGTGACTCTCACGCACAGAGTCCGCTCTGCGTAATATGCGGGAAAAGCAAATGAGGCAATGAAACCTTCAAAACTGCTTTGGCACATGGAGAATAAGCACCTGGGATTAAACGATATGCTTTTAGAGTTTTTTTGTTTTGTTTTTTTTAAAGAAACTGCGGAGCAGAGTAGACATAATCACATAATCAGCGCAGAGCTCACACTGATGCAGCGGTTTGGTGAGTTGTATTTTTTTAATGCACTTAAGTTGTTTTTGCCATATTTATCTGCCACGTGTAGAAGGCTTGTCCATGAAAATAAAACCTACATTATTCCGTTACATTATTGTTATTATACACAGTGTTATCTTCATTTTAGATGTCAAAAAGTATTTGCGGCTCCCAGTGTTTTATTTTACGTGGAAAGTGGGTCCAAATGGCTCTTTGCGTGTTAAAGGCCGACTCCTGCTCTATTTCCTTCTTTATCTTAAAAACTGCATCATATCCATTTCATGATGCGCAAAATGATCGTTCAAAATCAAAACTAGTGAATTCTTCAGAGCAGAATCTTTCCCCACGTCTGTCTCACTTTTACGTTTACAGCTAGAGAGCGCCCCCCAGGGGCCGTTATCCAGTAAAAATTCCATAAATAAGCCGCACTGCTGTATAGGCCGCAGGGTTCAAAGCGTGGAAAAAAGTACCGTCTTATAATCCGAAATTTACGGTACATTATTACAGATAGTAACTTCACGCTAGCTTAAATAGCATTGAACTGTAAAGCATAATATTACTGTGAGTGCTGTCTTAAAGGTTTTATTTTTACCAGTCGATAGCAGATGTGAACTCATATCTCTAAGAGTGACGCAAGAAACAAATGTTCAAATCATCCACATGAAAGTTTTGTCACTCACAGTGGGAAGAGAACTTGTACTCGGGTAAGAGTACAGTTACTTTAAAGCAGGCCTATTCTGCAAAATCTACTTTTCAGAGCTTTTAAACGTGCATGTTTGAGCAATCTTTAATCGCTTATTTTCAAGACGCCATATTGCAGATCAATCCCCATTTTCACCTCCACCAGTTCAAGTCCACTGTGATGTACTTACTTCGTTCTTCAGTTTAATTTCCTTAATCAATGATACTCATAACATCTGCAGCGCTGCATAGTTATTTTGGTACAGATGAAAAAAAAAGCTTCTCGTTAGTGAGATCTGCAGCTGTCCACCAGAAAGTGTTATCAGCTCCCATTGGGCACCACAGTTTTCTAACACGGAGTCAGCGGACTTGTTTCTTTTAATAAGTCGTTTTAGATTAATATTGTGATTTCATATGTGCAAATCATAACGATACACGGGTGTCATAGATTATAACTATAAAGCAGACACAAGCACAATAGGTCTTCGTTAATAAAGTAAAGTACGTTGCAAGAAAATTACTCTGAAAAGTATGATTTCTTTAAAAAGTTACTCAGTTTATTTGCATAACTTTATTTCAGAGTAATTTTCTTGAGTATATGTAACTGAGTACTCTGCTAACACCTCTGACAAAAGCCTTGTTATTGTCAGGCTTGAGTCCACATAGAAGTTACTGTCACCCTAAATGACTTTGCAGGCACGTCTGTGTAAGGGCAGCCTGGCGGGTCACATGTCTGGGCTCATCACCACAGATAGATTTCACTTAGAGCAGAGATGGAAGGGCAGCAGGGTGACAGCATGTGGCAGTCTGCTAAGCACTGCTCATTTACACATACCACAATGCTGACTCAACAATACAGCGCGGCCTGAGAGCACGAAAACAGTGACGCAATGTAGATTTTGTGACTATATGAGCAACAGGAAGTCAATATTTAGATAACCAATCAGAAGAAATTGAAAGTAAGCTAACAGGTAACTACAGGTGGACTACACGGGCTAGACTGGAGATTATAAATTGTCAAATCAGGAATAGCATCTGGCAAAATGTTAGAATTATTGCAAGTAACTAAAGTGTTGGGTGAGAAAAGATCTGAGATATTATATTTAAGTCATGATTTTCTCAATTTTAGTTTTTAGTAACCAATTTTAAAGACGACCTATTGTATTATGTTTGCTCTATAGCTATAATCTATAACACCCGTTGGTCATTAAGTCATAATTTGCACATTTTAAATCGCAGTATTTATCTAAAACAACTTAAAAGAAACAAGTTTGCTGACTCTGTGTTAGAAAACTGTGGCACCTTCAATGGACAGCTGCAGATCATGCTAGCAAGCAGTGGATTTTTTTTCATTTGTACCAAAATGAAAAAAAAAAACTTTGCCGATGCCTACGCGTATCACCGAAGGAAATTAAATTGGAGAACAAAGTAAGTACAGAGCAGTGGGCTTATGCTGTGGCGGTGAAAACGGGGATTGATCGGCAATGAGGCGTCTTGAAAATAAATGATTAAAGATTCCTCAAACATGCCCAAATCACTTCAAATACAGCTTTGAGTGAGATAAATGTTGAGAGGAAACAACTAAAACATGGTTAAAAGCTCTGAAAAGTCAATTTAGCATAATAGGTCTGCTTAAAAGTAATTAAAATAAGCGTAGTTTTGTACAGCCTAGTCGACGTCCTACCATCACTCTCCTTTCACCTTTGGTTTGTGCCCAATTTTTTGGTCTTGCACCGTACAGACATATTGTATGAGCACTTCTTGAGTTCAAAATGACTTATAAAGCGTTTTTGTCAGAGAATTAAGAAGTGCCCGTGCATGCTAGTTATTGTTTGCATTACCGTAGCAGCATAACGCGCTGATCCCTTAGTGTATCTTAAGAATAAATCAGGTACAGGTAAAGGCTCTTTAATGTACACTTTTTGGCCAAACGGATTTTCAATATGATTTTTACAATTACCCAAAAACTTCAAAAAGCAAAAAAAATTCCCATGACTATCATTTGGGATAGTCATGGTAATTTTTTTGCTTTTTGAAGTTTTTCAAAATGACTAAATGACCTGATCAAAAAAAATAAGATGGCTGCCATAGTAATTACCAATTTGGAAAAAGAAAAACATCTTTGAAATGGGAAAAAAGTCCAGTATGTTGCACAACCGAACTGAAACCGTGCATAATGTAAGCTGCATTGGGGATTCTCTTACCATTACGTTTAAAGTCTTTTCATCTTCTTTTCTGGTCATGGTATTCTAAGTCAATAAATCAGTAACCATCTGGATATAGTTTTTTTTAGGCCTGGAAAAGTTATTTATTTCCCCTTCAAAAAGTTGTTCCATCTGCCCCACATAATACAGTCTACTCTACAGACATCAACAAGTAGCAGAAGGATTGGCAACTTCTGGGGCTTTCTGTAGAACTAATCTTCCCATTTCATCAGGAATCCATCAGTATCATTAGAAGCGTCATATGGTGGTGTATTTTTAAAGCAGTTTTCCTTTCATCATTGCTTTTTGGATTTGGCAGTAGAGTTGCTAATTCCTGGAAATGCTACGTTTGGGAAAGCTATGGATACAGATGGCCTTTTGTGCTCATGTTTATCTATTGAGAGTGAAAGCAAAACTGTTCAATATTGTTCATATTGTTGTTGCATTTGAGCCGACACCTGCTGATGTTAAACTGACCATAAATAGACAAATGAACAGTAGACACATCAGGGAGAGTCGTCTGTCGTCTGCTGAGTGAATCAAAACCAATATAACCAAAATCCAAAAGAGATATTGTCTCAGTGCTAGAATTTCAAACACAATTTTGTTATCAAGGAAATGATTTGGGAGTATGCAGCTCTGAACAATATTGCCAGTACAAAAAAGTTATTTTAAGACAATAGACAGTATTTTTTAAATGATAAATGGTCAAATTTTTATAAAAATTTATATCAAGGAACCACTCACACATTCATACACCAGTGTACACAGACACTGGAGGCAAGGTGGGTTAAGTGTGTTGCCCAAGGACACAACAGCAGTATTCATCTGTGGGAGCTGCAATCGCACCACCAACGTGTGGGTCAGTGGATCTCACCATGCTCTACCAACTGAGCTACTGTCGCCTAATACATCACAACATAATAAATATAAATCAAAATAACTTAGTATTACATGGTTTTCAGTATCAATACTTCAGGAGTAGCTTGTTCTGATACTTTGAATTGAATAATATCTGGGTATCAATACTTTTGACAAACCTACAGCTTAAAATACGTGTATTCTCTTTTTCTATTCTAGTTTTATTTCATTTAAACATATTTCATTCACAAAATCAGCTTTGTTTCAACACTATGCCACACCACAAGCAACCACAATTCATGATTAGTTTCCAGTATCATTATTATTATTTTTTTTATTTTTATTATTTTTTTTAAAGTGATTGCCAGCCTAATTAGTTGTAACAAGCTAATCAGTTTTTACATTTACTGTATTTCATTAACCTTATTATCACAAATTCAGTTTGTTGCCATAAAGTTATATATTTTTATTGTGTTCCACCATCAAATTTATTGTTATTTTATTCAACATATATCCCAATTACCGAACCCAATGGTTACATCGAGAACGGCATCTGGCATAAACATTGACACTTTCAGATTGGCTTTTTGGTTGCTATGAAACTCGTGGTTGGAATTACAAATACGGGATATGGAATGTTCACCCAAATGAAGCTCATCATTTGGCTGGAGCCGAACACTGGGTGACGTCTCACTTAGTCCACTTCTTTGTACAGTCTATGGTCCAACAGCATCGTTAGTCAGAACTTTTTCATTTGCTTCTAAAATTCTCACATTGTAATAAAACTGTTTTTACTGTGACAAAACCTGCCAGTGGAAGAAGCTGCGCATGTGTGTTTTTTTTGTTTTTTGTCTAATCTAACTAACTGATGCCTTTTTCACGTACGCTACACACAAATAACATTATACTCCCACAGGTCCACAGGCACAACAATGGAGAAACATTCACTGTCACACCAAGAACAACAATGGCCAAAGTACAAAAACAATGCCATGTAGTTCAGCGGAAGACGGACCAAACCCAACAGGCCGACGCCCAAACCACACGCAACCACAGTAACAAAACGTTTTCTACGCACAAGCCCCACAGGAACTCGTATTACTGTGATCATTCATTCAATTAATGCAACTACGCAGAAGCCTGATCTTAATCTAAAGAAGTATTGTAGCGTCTAACTAAAGTCCATTCATGAGTCAGGGATTGGGGACCTGGAAGTGTCCTTGTTTGACCTCTTAGCAAAGCACTGAAACAAAGCAAAGTTATGTATTATGTCAAACTTTTAAATCTATTTTTTTATCATTGTTTTATTAAATAAATAAAAAAAAATAAGTTATGTGTTTTGGCACAGCCTCAAAATGCAGTGATTCTATTGCTTATTTAGCACTTTTTGCATCAGAGGCCCTTCCTTTTAAGATTCATGATATAACTTTTCTGGTTGGGGTCGTCCACCTGTTTGTCTTATGGAGCTGTTACTGCTTTGACGTGAATGTTCATTTTAATGGCATTAAACTTATCCACCTTGTATTTATTTACAGGTGTTTTTATGGCCAAACGTTACCCTGAAAAACATGCATTCTTGATCTGATCAGTAATTTGGTCTGTTGGCATGTCACAGTTTTAATACTGTGGAACAATCCAGGAGAGAAGTAGGTGAGAGATGACAGACTGTCCACCAGAAAAGTTACATTGTGCACCTTTAAAATGGTCCAAGGCACAGACTGTATATTTAAATGGACATAGCTAACCTGCTAGCTGCGTTCCAAATAGGAAAAACTTCTGGCTCCAGTTAGCTTGGTATTGAAAAACTGTCGCTCCTGTCTGTATAACTGCTGCTGTGATCAGGCTTGTCATTTTTGGTCTTAGAATGTTCTTGACCCTCTCTACATGATGCTGGTATTTTTATTTCACTATTGCGTCCGTAAATTAAGATATGACCTTTAATAACAGACAAATCAGGCGCCTTCTTTCCCTGAAGTCGCTCCCACTAGTGTCGGCAACAGGTTTGATTGACAGCATGTGGGCGGGAAGGGGCATCACCTTCAGCAGCCTCGCTCCAGATTGGCTCTTTGGTTGCTATGATACTCTCGGTCGGAATTTCAAATATGAAACGGCTCCAAATTTACCCCTATAAACCACTAGCGTTGATGAGCTTCATTTGATTGGAGCTGATGCCCACTATCATCCGAGGGCATCATTAGTCAGCACTTTTCATTCACATTTACTTAATTTTGCCTCTATAATTCTCACATTCGAATGACTTTGTGTTTTTGTTTTTACAAGTGACCTGAATCCAAATACAGAGATCCCTACACTGATCCATCGGTTTTAGAGTCAAACAAAAGGCTTACCGACCTGAAAACATCGCTGTGTGGGATACAACATGTGTAGAACAGACGTTGTTTAAATACAGAAGTTATTTTCAGAGGATTCGCTTTGATAAGTTCCATGATGTGGCTTTTCCATGTTTTCATGTTCTGGGCCGCGTCACGTAGCCAGAGGTGAGCGCGGTTAAACCAACAGACTGCCTTTGTCTCTGTGGTGAATGCTTGGGTTAGACCACCTGTTCCTCTGCTGCAAAAACAATGAGAGCTTTTTGGACCAAAACAGAACTTTGTGCAGGGGCGGAGCCAGACATTTTTGGCTGAACGAGCGAACTGGGAGCCAAGGATATGGAATAATATGGAATTCTTTTATTGGAGTCTCATTTTTAACAACATTTTTGATATGAAAGTGGGGCAGCAATCTTTGAGTGCATTGACCATTCTAGGGGAGGCTCGGGCCCCCTCAAGCCCCCCTCACGTCCCCTCACGTCCCCCTGGCACCACCCCTGCTTCTATGACTCATTATAGACACAAACTAAACTACTTCAGTGTTGCATTCTGTTATTTATTTATTGCAGTTTGTGTTTTTAACAATATTGTACATTAAGAATACTTTTTGGGAGAGAATTCCGCTTTATGTTTTGGTTTTCATTATTATCGTTTATCATCAGCAATATATCACACTTCAAAATGTGTTATCGTGACAGGCCTATTGGTAACAGCATTAGCCCTGACATGATAATATTGAAACTAATTTACGCCACTGATACAATAAAGCAGGATTATCGTCTCATAAATGCACAAAAAAAAAGATATTGTTAGAAAAGAAAAACACCTGACATGATTCAAATAGAGTGAAACATAGACCATGGCTAACCTGCTAGCCGGCACTTTTCAAATAGAAAGTGACCATGGGGGACGCTTCCGGCTCCATTTCACTTTCTATTGAAAAACTGTGTCCCTTCTCTCTGTAACTGCTGCTATCAGACTTGTCATTTTGGTCTTAAAACGATCACATTGTCCCTACATGGCTCTACATGAACTTGGTATGTCATTATTGTGCCTTTTTGGCTCTTTGGTTGCTATGATTGACTTTTTGATTGCTATGATGGCTGCTATGACTGGAGCCAAATGGTACGGGTGAAATCAACCCCAGTGAACCCCTTAGTCCACTTCTTTATGAGTCATAGAAGTTCATCTATTCAGCTCGCTACAGCTTCAGTACCTTGATAAATATTGACTCCCATTGGCCCAATACTGTTCAATCTATCATTTATTATTAGCCTTATGTCGTACTATACAGCTTATAGTAGTTTGTACATAGATTGAAATGGAGCAGGTGAGAATGATATGGCAAAATACAGATGGTTTCCTGGTTTATGGTTAATATCTGTGGGTTTAATGTCTTGAGGTATGTCTGTGTAATCCCTCAGTCGTCCAGGTCTGATAGTATCTCATAGTAAAAGCCAAAGTTAAATCTATCAACTGGACAAAACGTTGTAGGAGTGAAGACGTTTCGCTGCCCCTTCAACGTTTTGTCCAGTTGATAGATTTAACTTAGTCTTGGGGTATGTAAACATGAAATAAAACTGTCAGCAGGTCTGCCACAATAACAGAATTTTGAAGTTATAGAGATATATTGGTGAAGAAAATACAGACAATCACCTGACACGATTAGGTTTGACTATACTAACTATATATAACAGCTGGAACAATTTAGAGAAATTTTGTGGTCAGTAGATTGTGTAGATTTTCTTTGCACAACTGGGAAATTTTAGATTTTTTTGTTTTTTTTGGCTGGATGATAAGATTTAAGCTGTGAAAATGTACATAAATAAGTTGTATGACTCATTACACACGCAAATTATGAACTAAAGTGTTTCCATCTGCTATTTATATACAGTAGATCATGATTTTGAACAGTATTTTAGATTTTTAGAATATTTTTATGGTTTAAATCATCTCTTGGGTAATTGTGTCAGTGGCATAATTTAGTTTCTGTATTATCGTTAATCGTCTATATTTACTTAAACAATATATCAACCCCCCCTCCTCCCCCCCAAAAAACGCAATTTTATATATATATGCAGTATTTTTAATGGACATGAGCTGCAATGTACCAATGAAAAACTAAAGAGTATTTATTAATAAGTTCTTTATTCAACCCTTTACTGCTCAAATCTCCATAAAAGTACAAAAATAAGAAAAAGTTTGCAATTAATACAAGGAAAAAATACCCACAATTAATATTGACCCCCAAAAATGTTTGTTCCAGCTCTGTTGTAATGAACGATAGGTTGATATAGTAATTATCATGATTGGAACTTTCTGACAGTTGGGCCTATTTTTCTCATCAGTCAAAATGAACCATAGTGGAATTATTTCTTTAATTATCAAGGCAGAAACTGGTGGCATTGTTCAATCAAGGTGTCATTGTTGCCACTCGAAAAGACATTTAGGTATTTATTTAATATGGCAAAAGTTTGGAAAAGGAAATCCACAAATGCTCCTTTCAAAAACAGCAACGCGCACAAAATAAAATAAAATTCGAAAACGTCATGAATACAACCTGTTTAGAGCGAGGCGTTATTAAGGCTGCGCAATCAATCAAACTTTAATCAAGATGTCTAATTGTCAGGGATATTTTTGGGTCTTTTTAATCACGAGCTCTGCAGCCAATCCTCTGTCAGTAAGAAACATGAGGTTTGGAGCAGAGCATCAGAAATCCAAATGCAACTATACGAGGGAAAAATGCATTTGGGTTACTTGATGTTAGCATTTTTTCAGCCTTTGTAGCACGTTTACGTTTATGCGAACACCTTTAAGAGACTTTAATTTACATATTTGTGCACTGTTGAGTTTCATTTTCAAGGGAGAAAAGCGATAACGCCAAAAATGGGAGTCACGTCAAGTACCCATTTATTTATTCGATATTTTTGTCATGTCGCCGCAGACTGTATTGTAGTAAGACGTGGACTAAGTGAGTGTGACGTCCTCCATTTGGCTCCAGTCACATGAAGCTCATCAAAGCCAGAGCAGTTATAGGGGCAAGTTTGGAGCCGAGTTCCATACTGGGAATTCTGACCGTGAGTATCATAGCAACCAAAGAGCCAATCCAAAGCGAGGATGTTGAAGGTAATGCCGGACCGCTGGTTTAGCAGGGCGCGGGCACAATCAAACCTGTTGCTAATGCTAGATGGAGCGAACTCTGGGAAAGAAGAAGTCTGATTTGTCTCTTATTAATGATCAGATCTTGGTTTACAGACACAATAGTGAAAAAAATACCAGGATCATGTAGAGCGGATTAATACGAACAGCAGTTACAGAGAGAGGGGCGACAGTTTTCCAATGTAAAGTGAATTGGAGCCAGAGTCGATGGAGCTGGAAGCACATCCTATTTGGAACGTAACGGCTAGCAGGTTAGCTATGTCCATTTATATATACAGTCCATGCATTGCCCAGCCTCACCTGCTGTTCATCTGACTGAAAATGTAACAAAGAAATGTTCAAATATCAACACAGAACAAGAAGTGATAGCCCGTGGTTTGTGGTTATGTCTTAACTCAATGTACGGCAGACTGTAGTACAGATGCAGGGCTCAGGCAGTAGTGATTATACTTGGATATTGGATTTCAATAGAGCCCTACACCAAAGCAACGCGGCGCCAAGAGCTTTGAGACATTCACTTTACACACCCAGATAAAACTGTACAAAGCTTAAGGGAAGATTTTCAGCAAAGCGCTCCAAAGTGAGACCAAACGGCAACTTCTGGGATTTTGACTGTAAAAATGTGCGTTCAACTGAGAAAAATGAGTGAACTTTTAATGAATATTCTCATGAGGGGGATTATAAGTTAGCAAAACGCGTGCGGTAAATCTATCCATCATCCCTCGTTTAAAAATGTTTCTCAGGTCCAAAAATCACAAGTTATACAGCAGTTAAATTTAGTAATAAAAGTTAAAATAAAGAGACAGGTTGTGGATAAGTTTGTGCTAAAAACATGAGAGCAGTGTAGTCATGTTTCTGCAGTACCTCTTGGGACTCAAGTGATTTAAAGCCGATACCTGATACGTTAAAAGTGCAAATATCACCCCAATATTAGGCCTGTCATGATAATTATTACATCAACACATGACAGATGGAACAATATTTTTGAGGGTCAATATCTATTGTGAGGACTTTTTCTTTGCACTAGAGGGTTATATTGGTTATTTTTTATTTATTTTTATTTTTTATTGACTTTTTTTAACAATATTGTACATTTTGAATAATTTTTGGGGGGATAATTCTGCTTTCTGATTTGGTTTCAGTATCACCGTTTATCGTCTATATTTACTTCAAAGATATATCCGTCTATCTCTACAGTCAATTACTAAACATGTAGCTATAGATAGACATTATGTAGGATTTGCAAGTCCATAAACGCTCATGTTATCCAGGTAAGAGTGAATCATTTTATCAGTGTGTTTGTTTCTTTAATTTATTACTATTATTAACGGGGGCTGAAGTTTATGGGAAAATATTTACTTGCATTTTTTGTTTGCCTTGTTTTCAAAGATTCAGTTCACAACCACAAAGAGAAAATTGAAACATATGAATGTGTTTGCGGGGCCTAAACTACATTTTAGATTTCAGGGATTGCATGTGGCATTACCTCAAAAATGTGAATAATTCAAATCCCATCCAAAATCAAGCAAAAGATGAGATACAAAAGTTAATTTTCCATTCATTTTTCCCACAGACTTTTCGAAAAAAGAGTTCAAAGCCATCGTGTTAGCTAATATCATAATGTGGTCATTTTAAGCCTAAAAAGCACATTTAAAATACAAAATCCAGCGAAATGTTTTAACAATTTAGCAGTTTATCATTTCAGAAACGGATTTGAAATAAAATTATAGGGCGTGTGGCCATTAATTACCACACAGCTGATGAGCCCTGAGCAAGCTTTCAAACTATGAATCAGATTTTTTTTTTTTTTTACAGAAAGTCAGAAAGAAATAAAGAAATTACGTTCCAGCACTCGGGGTCACTGTTGAGCTCTATTGATTTAGGCAGACAGGTCACACACGTTTACAAATAAGTGTGTGAAGTGTGACCATCTGGTTTGATCCTGGTTTGCTCCGTGTTTAGTCCGGATGTAGACTTGGTTTAGTCCAGGTTTAGTCCCAAAACTGATATGACGTCTGTGTGATGTTCACCTAGAATATGAATCACTGTCTAATCGATAATTGCAACCATCTAATACTTATGTAACTCCCAATAAGCAGCACCCATTCTCCTTGTGTGACGCACCTTGACGTGTTCCCATATGAGTGACAGGAGTGACAGGTGCATCAGGCGCGCTGACAGATGGAGTTCCAATGTGATAACACTAAACAGGTACCACATTCTGAGACGCTTACACAGACAGACCAAGCTCACCTTCTTCCAAACTATAGCTTTCACACGTCAATCATTGCTACCAGTTCAACAACTTGTTAACAATCCTAACTACCACCCAAACAAAAACGCTTAGCAGGAAATCCACAATAAATCCAAATGTATTGTCAGTGCTTTAAATGATAAACAGATATTAACATACAAAAGTTACAGACTATGGGCATTACATCCACCACACAATACAAATTACAATGTTTCTGCCCGCCCTACAGGAGTGGACTACTTCCTGTTCAACTGGTTATTTACCGTTTGAGTGAGACAACAGCCCAAACAAACTGTCTAAACGGTCTAAAGACGTTATCTGCTGCCCAAGGACTGTCGCGCAAAAGCAAAAGAGTTTTATTGTCTGATTATGGGGAAACTTTCAAGGGTTGGAGATGTTTTATATTGTATAGAAGTAGAGAAAGTACTTCAAGTTTGTTAAGTACAATTTCAGTTTCTAACCATTTTTTTCTCATGGACCTTAAGATCAATATGGCCTTGGTCTAATTTTCAGTTAAAGGCTTGACACCAGATTTTTTTTCCCTACATATTTGAGCAAAATTCGCCTTGCTTTGTACAGATTTATTGTATCAGGAGGTGCATGGTTAGCACGCTAGTTGTCGTCAGCTGCACAGTGATGGCAAAACTGCGAACCAGTCTCTAAAAGTTATGAAAAGAACTGGTGAGGAATAACTTTGGACGACTGCAAACTGTTTAAAATGCAAACTTGCATAAAATGGATTATTGTGAGAAATGGTAGTTTAAGTTAACAGCTACTTTTTACCTTTAGTTCGGTAGAAACGGGCAATTCCATGGCTGAAATTATCCAAATGATTCTAGTGAAAACACAGTGGAGCACTTCCTGTATTACCACATGACATCACAAAGTGGAACAGAGTGTTTTCTGTTTGAGAAATTAACTCAACCTAAATATGCAGGGTTTGTGTGACTGAAACGAAACACAACTCCAGGTCTGTTTGTGATGAGGAAATAACATTATAACATAGATCAGAAAATAGGGCAATACGAGCCCTTTAACTGTTTAGCTAATGTGAATCAAATCATCTCACTCGAAACTAGATTCTGTTTCACCTCTGAAGTGAAAAACTATGGTGACGACAATGAACAGGAATTTGTCATCGGTATCACAGAGCTTCAAGCTAGATACATGCAAACAACTATTTGGCAAAAGTTTTACCAACATGCTTTGACCTTTTGTAAATAGTACACTTGTAAAAAAATACAAATGCCAAGACTTTCCCTGGCTGTTCCATCTGTGTTCCCCCTGTGGAGTTTGGGATCGAGTTGGGTGGATTAGACAAGCTGAGGATAATTTACATAGGCATTTCCTGTGGCATGAAACTACAGCCATACAGTTAGGATCGCATGTGAAACTAATGAGTGTTTTTCCTATTAAGTGCAAGTTTAGATTCCCTTAAAGACAACAGTACACAGGAAGGAAGTAAACTATAGTCCTGGGCCGATGGGTTTTCTAGTGGTACTCGGAAGTCTCAAGTCTTGGTTTTGGTCCAGGAATGAAGAGGAGATGTCTTTCATGCAGTATGTTAATGGAGGTTAGGTAAGAACTGGTTTAAAACGTGCTTGATTCAACATATTTTAGCCCTGTTTAGACTGGTTTGGTTTAAGACTGGTTTGACTGGTATAGTTCCTTTTTTTCTATAGTAACTCACTACAATCATAAAACCATAGACTGTATACGTAAATGGACATAGCTAACCTGCTAGCCACGGTGTATAAAATAAGAAGTGATCATGGGCGCGCTTCCGGCTCCATTGACTCTGGCTCCAATTCACTTTCTATTGAAAAATCATCACCCCTCTCTCTGTAACTGCTGCTGTCAGACTTATCATTTTGGTCTTAAAATGTTCGTATTATGATCCTGGGATTCTTATTTCACTATTGTGCTTGTAAATCACAAATTAATAACATTTACAACAGACAAATCAGGCAAATTCTTTTCCCATGGTCACTCCTGTTTGATTGACAGCGTTGTTAATCATTCATTACGTGCTAAACCGGCTGTGCGAGCGAGGAGGGGCGTTATGTTCATCATGCTCGCTCTGGATTGGCTCTTTGGTTGTTATGATACTTGCGGTTGGAATTCCAAATATGAAACTCCAAATTCATCCCCTTAACCCAGGGGTGTCCGAACTTTTCTCATTAAGGGCCACATATAAAAACACAGACAAAGGTGAGGGCCGATTGAGGACCATAGACTGATCGCCAATACAGTGAATACTTCAAATCTGCATTATTATTACAAGTTAGAATGAACCACTAGACATTATAACATGTTTACATCCTCAATAGGACACATTAAATATTTGATATGGGCTTGTTAAAGTAGATTTTCAGAAATTTACAGTAAAAAGTACTGTTTAATACCTTAAACAGTACTTTTTGGCAAAAGTTTTACCAACATGCTAACCTCAACACTATGGGTGATGTCATACTCCTTTATTTAAAAAAAAAAAAATTTCAAAATGTATTGTTGCCCTACTTGGGCGACAGTAGCTCAGCTGGTAGAGCGTTTGGCACTGATCTGGCGTGAATCCAAGTCCCACAGATGAACGCTGTTGTTGTGTCCTTGCGCAAGACATTTAACCCACCTCGCCGCTAGTGTCTGCGTACACTGGTGTATGAATGTGTGTGGTTCCTTGATGTAAAGCGCTTTTTATGTGACCATTTACCACAAGCTTTGCCACATTTTGGTCGACTACAATCACAAAAAAGAAGAACATGCAAATCTAAACATTTTCTGAAAAAGTGCATAGCGTAACGTATTTGAAAAACCACAGCTATTCTTATTAACCTCATGCACAGTGCACTATTTCATGCCTGTAAATGGACTTGCCTGTGTGTCCCTTCCCCCTCCAGTCCTCCCTTATTCCAATATAAAACAGTGATGACCTCATAGCCGGGCAGGTAGCCAGCGTTTTCACTACACCAGTCTCCAGAGCGCACTAAAACTCCAGTACCATCAGAAAACCCATATGACACATACACAAATCTGCCCCCTCTCTCCCCCCCGTCCCCCGTCTCTCTCTGCACACAATAGACCGTAACACAGAGATAGATATGTGCCTGGTAGCTAACGGTCGAACCCCCCATGGCAGTGAATAGATACAGGGGAATGTGCGATAATGTGCAACTGTAGCAAAAATACAGGAACAAGAATAAAGTGGAATATGCACGGGGTGAGTCAGGGTGGTGACGCAAACCTGAGCTGTCCCTGGACTAATGGCTCTGGTTAACTTCAAGGGAAAGTCCAATGAAGCTCAAGGAGTGTGGATTGTACAGCTTGGCGTTATGGCAGTGGTGGAAGAAGTACTCAACTAAAAGTATCACATGAAAAAATTTAAGTAAAAGTATTAAGGCACCTGTTTAAAAATGGACTTAAAGAGTAAAAAGTACAAGTATTTCACACTGATTTTGAGGTCTATTAAAGCTTCAAATGGACTGAGTTTGATAAAAATTTGTGTTTTTATTTGTATATTTTTGTTTGCTCAAACTACGAACGTGTTAAAAATGAACCCCTCAGACTTTTCCGCAGGTCTCAAACAATCATAAACAATACTTTTACTTTCCAATCCAGTTCAAAAATGTAGTGGAGTAGAAAGTACAGATACTGCTCTCAAATGTAGTGAAGTGAAGTTACTTAAGTACAGTACTTTACTACTTTTACGTCCTTCCGTTCCACCACTGCATTATAGCATAAAAAAGTTATATCTGATACAAAACTGACTAATTAATACTAAAACTGGTATCAAAACTAGCTACTCAATTGAAGAAGTATACTGAAAATGATTGACCTTTTCTGAAAGGGTTTAGAAAAGGATAGCATAACTAGCAATAGCATAATTAGCATAAGACCACATGCTGACATTTAAATAATAATTTCATTCTATTGTATAAAAAATATGTTTCCTTGTGGTATCAACATCAGCACCGAGCATCAAGCCCAATCAAGCGCTTAGTATCAAAATAAAGTTTGAAATCTCGACGACACTATTTAGTAAGCTATACAACGAAACACATTAAGACACATTAAGATTTCCTTGTTTGGTTCTTAACTGTAATAACTTTATCCAGTATTATCCATGTAGCTAACTTAAGCAAACATAAATCAAACCTCAAATCTCACCTCTACCGCAATGTTGTTCTTTGGATTAGCTGCATATTATGAAGCTAACATTAGCTCATCGTACCAAGTCAGCCTTTTTTTTGTCTTGTATGAGGCATTGAGATTAAAAAATGCTCAGAACAAAATGAATAAATGTTCTGAGTATAAACAAATACTATACCATGATAAAGTGAAGTTTGGGTTAAAAAAAAATCCAACAGACGCCTTTTAGGTTGATAAGGAAGTTCTCAAAAAACTGAATCAAGTTCTCCATTATCTTTGTTATAGCATCGTCATAGTTACCAAAACTCTTAAAGCTAATGTTTGCTAAAAAATAAGTAAGTAAGAGTGGAAACAATGAACACAAGCAAATTAAATTCTTGAGAAATTTGCCTTATTTTGCTTATTAACGTGGTTTAGTCACTTAGCAACCTATGACAAATCCTGTGCTACTCCTGCTCTGTCGTTAAGGTGTGGTAATGTGTGGTTTGGGTATGAAAGGTCAAAGAGCATAGGTCACACAAACAGAGTGAACACATTAGCACTCAAGCCAAGAGGGCCTCCATTTTACCAGATGGATTGGTTACAAGACACAAACAGGGCAAAATGAACTACAGGGTTTTGAATCAGCACTGTTAGTGTCAAGAAGTGAGTGAATGTGTTGTAAATATGCGCAAAATTTGAATGTTATGTTAAAAAAAATGAAAAAAATATGATGAAAATCCAAAAACAGAACAGAAATTTGCTGTTTAATCTTCAAAATAGAGGTATAATGTGGTGTTTTTGTGATGTATCTGGAATATTTAAACCTCAACCAAGACATTTTTCAAGGAGAATATCGCACATTTATGGTGTATAGCAAAAAAAATTATAATAAAAATGCCAGGATCTTATAGCTTGGGTTAATATGAACATTTTAAGACCAAAATAACGCGTCTGGCAGCAGCAGTTATAGAGTAAAGAGTGACAATTTATCAATGTAAAGTGAATTGGAGCCAGAGTCGATGGAGCCTGAAGCGTGCCAATGATCGCTTCCTATTTGGAACACGGCAGCTAGCACGTTAGCTATGTCCATTTATATATACCATCTGAGGGGAAATCTCCAAAAATATTGCCATTTTTGTCAATACAACCCAAGTTACCAACAATAAACTCCTCCATTAGGCTTCGACAAAATGGGCAGGTGCAAACACTTGGCGCCACTTCCATTAAATTACCCATCTTATTAGGCACATGGACCACACGAGGGAAAATCACATCCCGGTTCTAACCTACTTTAGTGATAAGGAAAGGTAGTCAAATCCAATATGGTTGATGGATTCATGGTCTTAGCAGCGGAAATGATCAGATAGCAGCTGTGAAGTAGTTGAGCCAATGACATTGTATCTGAACGAGTATGTTGGGCCTCTATAGAGAATTATTGTTACGTAAGTCACTCAGAGAAGTGCAGTCTCATGCTCCATCTGTCCGACTAAGCCATATCCACACATAGGTATTTGGGACACTGTTTCAAGCCGCTCCAATATGCCCCCACCGCCACTGAAGATATTAATATTGTATTGATAAATGTTGGAAAGGTTCACGGAGCAGTAAGCAATAGAGCAGAAGGGACTATCCATTATCTGAATACAGCAGTAGTCAGATAATGGACAATGTAATGACGTTGTAAATAATATGCTATCTTCTGTGAATATAAAAAGTAGAAATAAAAATGTATATGAACTTCCATGTCGATATTCAAAAATCTACAACTGTCATTTCCATAGTGAAGTAGTTGGTCACAATGGGCGTCTTTCCTCTTCTGCTTTTACTCTTTTCTGCTTTTACTCTTTATAAACTACCTTGAATGTCAATAGATTGTTACTGACAAGTAGAGCAAAAAGTGTGCGAAGTCTGCAAACAAAAATTACTTTTTGTAATGATTAATGACTAGGCTAAACAGGGCTTTGATAATTAATAATAACAAGAAGTAAGTTTTTGCAGACTTTGCACACTTTCTGGTCTACTTGTCAATAAAAATCATTTGGCATATAGGCACAGTCTATGATAAATAGCTGCTGTGTGTTTCTGTTTACAAAAAAAGTTTGCCCACGTTAATACAGCTGCCAACTTTCCCTTCATTTTCCTAAATCTCCAGCCCAGTCAGTGAACACAGAAAAAACACATATAAATAGTTTATGGATTAGCAGCAACCAGGCCCTCCAAGTTGTTATACAATACCTGCGTTAATTCAGTCACCAATGAAGTCTTGTTGTGCTTTAGTCAAGTTTGAACAGAAGAAAATGGAATAGTCACAAAAAGTTTGAAATATCCAAATTGATTACTCTTTATCCATCAATCATCTTTGCTGTGATAAGCCAAAAGAGCGGGCAGATAGGACGTAAACAAGCGACCGTTCCCTCCTACACAACGTGACAGATTACGCACAGATGAGCCCCTATTGTTGATCCATATGGAGTACCCCAGGAGAGGGGTTGGCCAATCAAATAAGACGCAGATTTGTATATTACTTTTTGTCCTAAACTTGGGTAAATACATTGGTAATAACTGTTTTGTGACGGAGAAATCATGTAAAGTTGTTGCGCGTAAAGGCGAGTTAACTTTGGACTTTTACGCACGCTGGTTAAACAATAGCAGATGAGTTTTGTAAAAGTTACCTTGCTTTTATAGATCCACGGGGAAGTTCTAGTCAATATCCCAACTTCCTGAAGCCTCTCCTGAACGTAAAAACAGCCAAAAGAGTTTCAAGTGTAGCGTCCTTGGATGATCGCGGGCTGGAGAGGGTGTACTTGGTGCGTATTTGCTTCTCGTAGTGCGACTAGTGTCCGTGTGGAGCACAAAGCAGAGCACCAGGCAGGAGCAGCGGCCGACCCCCCTCCTCTTCCTCCTCCTCCTCCTCCTCCCCGCAGAGCCCTCCTCCCTCTCCCCGGGACAGCACCGCCCCCGCTGCGTTTTAAAGAGCCAGTCATCTATTTACGAATAACAATGGAGGTACAACTTAAAAACATTAAACGCAGCTTTTAACACTTTGAAATGATTTATGGCTGACGTTGGGCACGACACGTTTCCGCTGGCGGTCACGTGGGTCTTTAATGTACTAAGTGGGATAATGACTAGAGGAGAAGTGCAGCTTTAAACATGCAAATTATGCTCTAAACAAGAATACTCTAAACAGGAAATTGATAACGTAAATTCAGAAAGTTATAACATAGTTTATGAGGGTTTTTTTTGTTTTGTTTTGATTGTTTTTTGTTTGTTTTTTTAACTTGAACAATTGCATTTATTGAGTACTTATATATACTGAAGTACCCAAGTGTGTTCATAATGGAGCTGAACAGTGCCCGCCCACCACTCGGTTCCAGAACAAAATTTCTCATTAATTTTTCTAATAGACTTTGCAAAAAAATAAAAAATAAAATAAAATTAAAAAAATTAAAAATAATAAAAAAAAATAAAAATAAAATAATAATAATAATATATAAACTTGGGCATAATCAGATACATTTTAACTAATGACCACACAAACTTTATTTCAAATCTGTTTCTGAAACTTTATAAACCACCAAGTTATTGAAACATTTTGCAGAGTCTTGTATTTTAAATGTGCTTTATGGACTTAAAACCCAAACATAGCTACATGCTAATTAATAATGTAACCACTTTATGGATATTAGTTAGCACATAGCTTGTTAGCATGTAGCTGGTTAGCCTCCGCGATGTCTTTGAACTCTTAATATTTGAATTTTTCGATAAGTCTATGGGGATAATGAATGGAAAATTGACTTCTGTAACCTGAGTGAGTGGTAAGTAAGAATTATAAGGATATATTGGGCTAATTTTTTTAACTTTTATTACCAACAAAAAACACAAACATTTTCAAATGCCAAAAAGTATATCTGTCTAGAGGAAGCTGACAAAGAGAGAACATGTTGACACCTTGCCCAGAGTTCATTTTTGAGTTTATTTAGACTTCTTTTTGCCTTTAACTTTGTGGCAAGGTACTTCACCACAACTGGGTGAACTTTGTCTGGAGTGTTCCACAGTATGGCATTAAACTTGTATATCACCAGGGAGACATAAGGTGACACAACTACGCTAAGTTACGGGTGCATGTTTTTGAATAGTATTTTTTATTTTATTTTTATTTTTTTGCACTATATACACCTTTAATTGAATAAAACAAAGCTAAATGAATGTAATTATAATATCATCTTTGTGGAGACGAGTAGGTGCCCCACCCTTCAGCAGATGTGCACCTTTAACGCTGCTTAGCTCATTAGTTCTGGTGCCGTCATCTGTTTCTCATGTGTAAAGGTTAATAACTCACTCCACAGACTTCAGCCACCCACCTGTAAATATCATCAGGATTTACAACACAACACCATGGACCAATTAGCAGGACTGGTTCTTATACACAGCTCTATTTAGGAACATTATAGCCACATTTTAACCGCAACTTTGATGGTTTATTCCCCCTCCTGGGCCCCCTGAATCAGATATTGCTTCCGTGTGTGCGTGTGTGTTATATAATAGGTACAGTTTGAATAGCCAGAATGAATCCAGGCCAGCAAAGAGCGTCTTTTGAAGATAAATTGGGTCAACTGCACGGAAAGGCTGCTAAAATTACTCCCATTTTGAAGCCCGGATCACCCAAATTGCTGGAGAAAGTGGAGATTTTCACTAGGGTACAAGAGCTCAAGGTCGGGAATAGTTGATACTCTTTAGTGAATACACTTTAAGTAGTAGAATAGTAGTTTTAAAAGTATAAATTGGGTAAACGATTCAGACTTAAAAATGTCCTAAGTAGGTTATGTAGTAGTTGAATCAATAGTTGAAAAAGTAGAGGTTATTGTGGTAGTCAGTGGTGGAAGTAGTACTAAATTTTGTTACTTAAGTAAAAGTACAGATACAGCAGCAAAGAAATACTCAAGTACAATTAAAAGTATCACATGAAAAAATCTACCTTAGTAAAAGTATTAAAGTACCCGTTTAAAAATCTATTAAAGGGTAAAAAGTAAAAATATTTCTCGCATAGTTTGAGGTCTAATAAATGTTCAAATGTAGTGATTTTGATTCAGAAACAACAGAATATTTTTTTCCGAACTGTTTTTATTTGTACATTTTTGTTTGCTTAAATTATGAACATGTTAAAAATAAATACCTCAGGCTTTTTAGCAGGCCTCAATAATAAAAAAAAATTAAAAATGTACTTTTCAGCCTAGTTAAAAATTGTAGTGGAGTAGAGAGTACAGATACCTGCTCTCACATGTAGTAAAAGTAAAAAGTATCCACTGTAAAATTGACTTACATTACATAATATCAGCATTTTTATAGTGTACAGTACTTTACTACCTTTACTTGGCTACATAAGTACAAGTAGGCTACAGGAACAGTTAAATAAGTACTTCTTTAGTTTATAGATTACTTTAAGCTCTTTTTAGGGGGTAGCACCACATTCTTGGTAAAAATCATCTTCGGGGGCCCGCACTACATATTGTCTTATAAAAAAATACACATTATAGACTTTGTGAGGGGCCCCTCCCCGCACTGGGCCCCGGATAAACAATACCCTTTACCCCGCCTGTCCAACGCCCCTGCTTCTTTTTATTTTGAAGTAAACACAGACTCGGTACTACATTATCTTGCAACTTAATTAGAAAAAAGTGAGGTTAGGTTAGATAAAGTTGTGTTTGAAAGTTGTACTCCAACACCATAAAGGTATTGCTTTGCTTAGAATGTTCCACAGTATTACATTAAGCATATAGATTTTTTCCAGTTACAGATGTTAGAAAATACTTTTTTTTAAAAACTGTCATTCTTACTCCAGAGATCTGACCTGTAACTTGGCTTGATGACACCACTTTCTGTTTCAATGAAGTCGAATGAATTTAATGCCACACTGCTGAACATCTCCATGGAAACAAGCAGATGGCAAGCCCTCATCCAGAAGTTACACAGTGGACCTTCAAGTGCAACTCACAATACAGTCAAACGTATTAAGTACTTTTACTAGTCTATACATCTCTTGAAAGTAGCGTGAAAATGAACGCAAATATATACTTTACTCTGTACTTGAGAAGCACTTAGCGGACAACTTCACTCCTGCTAACCTAAGAAGCCTTGTATTTTCTCTTTGTTCAGACCCTGTGGCCACCCTCAGTGTAGCGCTGCTCAAATGAAGCAATTATATCGAGGCTTTTTTCACCTTCTGTTCAAATCCTTTAATTTCACTACTGTGGTTTTCAAAGCTCATCAGGACTATATAGGGCCCAGGGCTCCTCTTTTATACCAGGGACCACCATCTCGCTCTAGTGTATGTCATTCATGCGACGGGAGAGACTGTAAAGAGGAGGGAAAGAGGGTTTTAGCTGTACCTTCTGGTGAAGCAAGAAATTTCCCATGTGTTTTCAAAAAAGGGATTAGAGTTTGGATGTTCCCAATTCCCCAATCCCTCGCAGCCCGTCTAATCGGCTCCTCTCTCGCGCCCGTCTTTAGTAGGTTAGCGCGGGATCTACTAGCTTCTTATCCAATTAGCATCCAACGCGATCTGATATGCAGGCGAGACTTTTACTAGAGTCCATTTTGTAAGGCGTTAAAAACTCTGTCTTATGTAACTTTCCTATGGGAGGATCTGCCTACCGCTTGTCTCCACGGTGATGCAATTTTTTCGCCTAGAATGTCCCACTGTAAGGCATTAAACGTTTTTCTTGCTTTCTCTGTGTTTCCAAAAACGTTTAAAAACATGCATTGTTACTGTCACTGGGGCCGCCTCTCCACAAATCTGACTTGTAATTTGGCAGCGTTCACCTGCTTGTCTCCATGGAGATAGATAAGTTTTATGCCATATAGTGAAACATTCTGGGCAAAGAAATTACATCTCCATGGAGACAAGCATGGAGATGTAGTTTGTGAAATGAGTACTTCAAATTTGTTTTCAAGTCATAGTACAGTATCACAAAGGTAGCAATAATATTCGCTGATATTAAAAGGTACACTAAGTAACTTTTTGATGGAGGGCATGCCATCTGCTTGTCTCCATGGAGATAGATAAGTTTTATAGTGAAACATTCTAAACAAACATGGAGACGTAGTTTGTGAAATGAGTACTTCAAATTTGTTTTCAAGCCATAGTACAGGTAGTAGTAGTAGTATTTATTGATATGAAAAGGTACACTAAGTAACTTTTTGTATAGATACATTTTATGCCATATAGCGAAACATCCTAGGCAAAGAAATAACATCTCTGTAATACTGTACTATGACTTGTGAACAAATGTAAAGTACTCCTTCCACTCGCTACATCTAATACAACACCTAGCTTACCTGACGCCCCCTGCTGCGATGGTGATGACTGTGGAGAGAGAAGCAGCCCAAGCAACAAATAATGAATTTAACCCGATTTTACCGCCACCTGCAGTACGACATCTTCAGAATAATACCCCAGGTGTGTGACAGTAGAAAGGCCCTCTCGTCCCGGTTTAAAGTCCTATTTCAATTGTCTCCTTAATCCAACGACGATGTTTGTTGTCCCCTGTCCCGATGATGTTCGCTCCGTCCCAGTCCATAATGTGGCTCTCTATTTAAGAGCAGTCGGGGACAAGTCATGAGGGCACATTCGTAACCAGATAACAGGATTTCACAGCAGCTGCACTTATCCAATTTATCCTCACCCTGCAAACTGCGTAAGGTTAGCAGTAATTGTATCAACGGACTAGCTAATTTCAGACAAGATATCCATTGAATTCAGAGTGATGGAAAATTAGCACCGTTGCCATAACAATTTACGATTCAAAACTAAATATTATCTTTTGAATGGTGAAAAGTGCTCAAAATGGCGCCTATAAACAGAAGGCTGAACTCCATGGATTATTGTGCTCTGTGTATTTTAATATTACACTGTTTTCTGATCTCTGCTATAATGTTGTTTCCTCATCACAAACACAGCTGGAGTTGTGTTTTGTTTCATTTACACACATTTAACACAGAAAATACTCTGTTCCACCTTGTGATGTCATGTGGTGATACAGGAAGTGCTCCAAAAATGTTTTTAAACTCAATTCATCTTCACTAGAATCATTTGGATGATACCAGCCCTGGATTTGCCCAACTCTACTGAACAAAAGGTAAAAGGAGCTGTTAACTTGAAAACTGCCACTTCATTACATCACAAGGTGGAACAGAGCATTTGGAGTTTTAGAGATATAAACAAACTAATAATCATGGATAACTCAAACGTGTGTGAATGAAACAAAACACAACTCCAGGTATGTTTTGGATGAGGTAACAACATCACGAGACTCCATTTTGTTTCATGTAGGGATATTTAAGCTTAAGTTTAACTACATAAACCTTGAAATTAAACATTTTTTGTGAGTCATAACTGTCTTTTCTTTAGACACAAATAACATGCGTCAGTTCACAGATTTTTATTTCCTTTCATTTCTTCAGGAATTGTCAATTTGAGATTTTTTTACCTGCAGGTTGAATGTGGACTTAACAAAACTTAACTTAACACAATTCACAGCCCCAACATCCAAGCAAAAAAAAACAAAACCCAAAACTTTGTAGTGTAAAAAACAACTCCTTAAAAAAAACCCCAATGTGTTTATGTAACAGTTGCTTACCTTATATATCACGTTATGTTGAGACCTCACATTGCTTCTTAGTGGAGATAATGCATTGCTTATGTTCCAAACCAAAACCAGCTGGGACCATGTTCTTCAGTGTGTTATCCAACTTCCAGTTCACCTTTTTCATTTTCTACAGAAGCCTGTCATTGAGATCCAAACTGAATTGTTGCACTGTATAGAATTCTCAGTAAGACTAATAATAAACCAATGGGTGTCAGACAAACCACCAGAACAGTTACATACTGCACCTTTAACTACTTCAGTTAGCACTAGCTCAGCACATTATAAATCCTAGTGTCTCAGTCTAGTGCCATCAAATTGAAAGTGGCTCCTGGATTGGAGTCAAAAACAGTGTCCAGATGACTTCCTCTGAAAACTTCCTCTGAAAACTTTTCTGCATCATAAGTATTGAAACTCTAGTAAACGACTGGGTTGATTATTTTTATTACTGTTGCTATTTATTTATATATTTTTTTACAATGTTTTGACCACAGACTAAATTAACATAGCTAATGTACTATGTTAAGTGATCATGGACAGGATTCCGGCTCCATCGAGTCCAATTCACTTTACCCTGAAACATTGTCACGCCTCTCTCTGCTGCAGTCAGCCTCATCATTTTGGTCTTAAAATGTTTGCGTTAACCTGTTCTATATGATCCTGGTGTTTTTATTTTTCAGTTTTGTCTGTAAATCAAGATATGAACATTGAAAACAGCTCCTTCAGGCTCTGCAGTCACCAGGAACAGGTTTGATTGACAGCATTGCTAAACTCGCACTTCCTGCTGAACCAGCTGTGCAAGTGGGAAGGGGCACTACCTTCCACAGCCAGTTACTATAATACTCTTGGCTGGAATTTCAAATATGGAACTCGGCTCCAAATTCGCCCCTATAACTGCTTTAGCCTTGATAAGCTTCATTTGACTGGAGCCGAATGCTGCAGGTGACATAGTAAAAGCCAAAAGTAAAATCTGTCAACTGGAAAAAAAAGTTGTAGGAGTAAAGACGCTGCTCATCCAGTTCTGGTCAGATTAGTGGTGGACACTGCATTATATCTATCTGAGGGGAGGGGCTAACTACACTGAAACTGGAAACAGCTTTTGTTTACAGTTTCTGTTTGTAGGCTAAGTCTATTGAGCTACATTAAGTGTGCACTGTGTCTGAGTCCTACTTAGCATATTCATTCACTCCTACAACTTTTTATCCAGTTGACAGATTTTACTTTTGACTTTTACTATGGATCAGACCTGGACGACTGACGGATTACACAGACATCTTCTCAAGAGCCATGGGTGACGTCACACTCACTTACTCCACTTCTTTATACAGTCTATGGTTGTGACTAATGCATATCTATGGACAGCTGTCAGCATAAGTGATGATTTTCCCAAAAGTTTGATTTATGGCATCCTGTCCTGATGTCTTTATCTCTACTATTCAGCGGTGCAACACTACAATACAAAGCAAACAGAAGGACCAGACAGGCTAACATTGAAAAATAATTTATTTCAGAAATGTACTGTGTTCATATATTCATTCAGATTCTGCATGATAAGCATTTGATACAATGAAGTCACTCCACAGAGAAAAAAACTTTGAGAGAAAATGAGCTTTTTTTTTGTTCATTTTTAAGCACTGAAGTCTAGAGCACACACCACTTGATTCTTCACTATAGCAATTATGAGCACGCCAGACCATGACTGTACCCAGCCTCTAGGTGGCGCTACTCCAGGCAGGTTTACAATTGCAGCAGGACGTACTGTTGGCCGTATTCAAACCAGATACACAATGAATGGATCTATAAATTTCACCCACTCCTGACACACTCTTTCACTAGCATACGTTAGCATTGTGGAGTACAGTGATTGATTACACAAAGGGGGGAAAAGAGGTGAAGGCGGTTTGATGACATCATCCCTTGGCGCCAAAAAAAAAAACGCCGCTCCGCACTGCATTGAGGGCATGATAAGTGAACAGTTATACCGTAAGGAACCAAAGCAGGAAAAATCCTCCCAGTAAAGTTGAAATTTTTGAGGAAAACGGGGGAGCAGTCCATAATTACTGCAAAAGTCCGTAGGCAGGGCAGAACTAAAGTATTGGGAAAAACCTGGGATGTGTTTGCAGCTAGTCCGATTAAAATTCAGATGCCTTAGTCAAAAACACTGGTTCTCCTTTTAGTGTCTGATACATAAATACAGTAAGTGTGACTCTATAGGCATCATTGCAGCACACTCACAAAGACATGTTCAGATATACAAGACTTCCACATATCCCTTTACTCCTTCAGGCTCTGCAGTCACTGACATTTGAACAGCATGGGCCGTTAATCGTCACACTTCAGGCCAGAGAGTGGTTACCACGGAAACCCATGATTAGATCCTCATTGTCCGGCGAAGTCCGAGTCTCCCAGCCAAGACATCTGGAATTGTTCGATTTGGCATTATCTGAGAGCGTGTCATGACCTTTTTTTTTTTTACAACCGTGTTCGTATTTAAATCCAGGCAAATGGCTCTTTTGTAGTCCACAATATGGCTCCATCAGATGATTAGAGTCTCCATTGAGTTCCAGAGGTCTTCTATGTATACCTACAATATATAGTATATATTTATACATTTATATACTTGTGATTCAGATTGGTGCCACTTTGTACAGAATCAAGATAACCCTTAGAATGAAGAAAGAAAAAAAAGTAACATTTTATGATAACTACACTTTAACAAGCCTTAATAAAGCATAAACAAAGACTTACTTCATAATCATTCTTAATAAACTATGTTCAGTATGAATTAAACGCTATGTACCCAATTTATTTCAGTGTATTTGAGCAGCTTTTGTTTTGTCCCAGTACACATGTATAGTATGCGCAGCTCTTGAAGTCAAAATAAATGAGCTGTGTACTGTCTAATTATAAATTTTGGTACTGTTCAATAATCAGGATGTGCACTATTTGTCGTTAGCATTACTGTGATGGAAAAAAAGTTGAGAAACGCACTGATAAGCTCTTTGTGGTGAATAATTAGGATGCTCAGAATGCATAAAGTAAGTGAGGAATAACTTTGGACCACTGCAAACTGTTTAAAATGAACTAGTTGTTTTTCATGTTTTTACACAGTAAAAACCAGGAACAGGTCTTTGTTCATGCTTCGTTAAGGCTAATTAAGATGTAGGTATTATAAATTAGTACTAGAAAAACAAACTCATGCAAGACCAAAGTAAAAATATAAAAATGTTGCTAACAAAAAAATGGTAGAAAAACTCAAACTCTACTGTAAAAGTGTACCACAAAAACTAGGCTTATAAAATTACTGCTTGCGACAAAACTTAAAAAAGAAAGAATGATACTGTATATAAAACAAAGGCAAATGACTTGATTGTGTTGACTTCCCAAAGACATTCCTCAGTATTTCCACAAAACCTAAAAGTCCAAATTGTTGCTTTTCAAACAAAGGAGGAAAAACCAGCAATGGGTGCCCTCGAGCCGGGTGCTAGGCTGCTGGGTGGCCTGTAGAGGGTGCTGTGCTGGCTGGGCGGATTGGCGCTCTGCTGGGACGGGGTGGGAGTCCGGCTGCCTTTGGGTCTAAAAAGGGTGCCCTGGCCCTGAGGCTGCCCCTGGGCCTGCGGCTGGGGGGGCTGGGGGGTGGGGGAGCTGAGCTGGGGGGGCAGAGGTGGGAGCGGGGGCAGAGGAGGAGGGGCACAGTGCTCCGGTTCTCCAGATTCAGATTCGGTGTAGCTGTAAGCCTGTGCTCGCGATATTCCCTTCTGTTGACGCCTCCACGAGTTGTAGTAAGTTGGGTCGCTGATGTAGTGGTTCACGAAGGAGTGGGTCTTCTGGCGGTTGGGGTCCACCTCGTACTCGCTGTCGCTCCCCTGTGGACAAAAAGTATAGTTTGAGACAATGTTATCACCGTGTGGTTAGAATCGTTCTGTGTTCTCATATGGGACAGTTAGAAATGCTACAGCTAAGCCCAAAGTTTGTGTTTGCCCCCGGTCAGCAACCTAAAACCCACAGGCCAAGTGAAGAAATAATGGCATAATAGGCAGGGGACATCAACAAAATAAGCAAGATTCAGACTAGAATTATGAATAAAGTTGAAGAATTTGGGAAACCATATCTGAATACCTGATAGAAAAACTATAAAGATTGGAAAAAAATAAAAAAATAAAATACATTTAAAAAGTAATTAAAATATTTTATAATTAAAATAAATAAATAATAATAATAATAATAATAATAATAATAATAATAATAATAATAATAATAATAATAATAATAATAATAATAACATAAAAATTAAAATGCAGCACATATAAAAATAAAATACAAAACATATAAATTAATGAAACAAAAAAAGTCAAATTAAATTGGGCTTAAAAAAAATAGAAATAAATAAATAAATAAATAAATAAATAAATATATATATACATATATATATATATATATATATATATATATATATATATATATATATATATATATATATATATATATATATATAAAAAAATAATAATAATAAAAAAATCTTTCCAATATTACTTCCAGACATAAGCGTTACCAAAGAGATCTCAACTTCAAATTTCTATCAACTTGTTTGGGCTTAACTGTATAAATGCAAATGGACATGAGGTTATTGATGCTTCCCATTGAACACATACATTTCGGACACAGACATGCACACACGTAGTCTTACATTTACTACACAGCACGGGCACACATGGACACCGAAATGGAGAAATGATGTAAGCATGACCTTAAATTGAAGCGTGCACTGCAAATGGACCATCAACACAAGATATCTACTGATTCTAATCATTGACAAGGGGCTTTAACCCTAAATACCCCCTGGATCAAGTCACTATGGTCAATATCTCTGTATCCAACAACATGGAGGCTTGCTATGGGAATTTTACATGGGAGTTGGAAAGGGGATTGGTTTTGTAACTATAGGGAGGTACTAGGTATGGTTTAACATCGAAAAGCAGGCAGCCACGGGAACCTCACCAAATGCAGTGGAAGTGTATGTAGGCCACCTGTCCCATATGAAAACACCAGCGCCTCCTATGGGTGGACAAAACAATGGGATTTACAGTACAGAATACGTTTTAAATGTCGTCATGGTAAAGAAAGTGAAATGACCTTAGGGGTTCAAAAGTTACAAACATGGAGGAATGAAGCATAATGGGACCAGTGTACAATGCAGCTTTATGTCATTTTCTGTAGCAATTTTAACAATTTTATCTTGCTTGACTTCTGGATTGGACTTTGACTGAACTGCGTAGGGGCAATTGCGAACCAGTAGAGTGCATTTTCAGCTCAAAAGAAGGATACAGACTATAAATTTGCTGGATTATTAAAGCGCGAATGAGAACAGAAACCAGGTATATTTCCTAAGAGATAAATTAAAGGGCCAGTACTATTTTCTTCCAGATCAGGAAAATGCATTTTATTCCACACCGTCTATTGCAAAAGCTATTTGTGGAAAAAAATAAATAGATACAAACTGAGTGATATTGCAAATACATTTCAACCACGTGGAAACAACTGTATATGACTTAACCTGACAGTTCCCCACAGCAGTTCATTGTGAAATTTTACTATGGATTATACTTTCACTCATCATATTTCACTCATGGTTCTTAATCTTAACCTTAATCCCTTTCACTTGATATAAAATGAGCTAATTTTCCTTCCTCTACACATACAAATCTCATCAGATTTGCTGTACAAAATATCTCAACTTCTAACAGAAGCCACTGCGAAATAAACGACTCAGTTGACCAGTCAGTTGTCGCGATCTTTTATTAATTAAAGTTCACTAAAAAAGTCTTTCGAATGAAGTTTATCCTTGAAGTTAATTGTAAAAAGCACATTTGTGATTTCTTATTTCATGCTTTAATGCTCACTAAAGTTAATTTGGTTTCCATTTCACTGAGGCGCCCACCGCTGGCACGTTCTGACCCTCCACCTTGCTGCGGGCTGCTGCAGAAACACTATTGTATTCGTGCGGAGTAACATTCCATCTGTCAAACCTAAAGCATGGCCAGGCCTCAACACTCAAGCTAGTACCTCAGGCTAGCACCTCGCAGAGAAAAGAACAGGCTATATGAAGATTGTGATGGAGATTAATTACCTGGTCACGTAATGTGCAGACTACAGTCCCATGCCCTGCAGTGTGTGTCCTTACAACGTTGCCAGATCTTAAATTGCTTTTAAATTTTCATTGGTTCATTACTTTGGTGAGTGTTCAGATGTGAAGGTGGACTATCTACATTTTGTGGTCATTTTTTTCTAATTAGGGCCTGTACCTGATTTCTTTACATGTATTTGAGCAAAATGTGTCTTGCCGCTGTGATATATTGTGTAAGCAGCTCTTGAGGTCAAAATAAGTCTGTGTACTGTCTACCTCTAATTATAATGTGTTTTATTGTCCTAGAATCAGTAAGTACACAGATTCTTTTTGTTGTTAGCTTTACCGTAAAGGCAAACTCTGATGTGGCCTTTAAGAGTTGTGAAAAATGCTTAAAGACTCATCTTTCCCTCACTGCAAGCCATTTAAAGTTAACTATTTAACTTATATCGTGAAGGGTTTGCTCCATTGCTTTGCCTGGAATGTTCCACAGTATGGCATTAAACAAATATTTTGCATGTAGTCATTCATTTATATGTTTTCTCATATCAAAATTACCTTGCTAAGCTTCCATTCTAACAGTAAATTCACAGATCTGCTGTGTAACGTGGCCATTTGGTGCCACCTGCTTGCTCCATGGGGGTAGCTAAGTTTAATGACATTCTGCGGAACATTCTAGGCAAACCTCCATGGATAAAAGTTACATAATAGGCCTTTAGCTCCAAAGTCTTTTTAGGTTGTGTAAAAGAATGTTTTCACCAAAAATCCAAAATTGTGTTTCCAACATCTGTGGAAAAGGACATGTAATTGCCCTTCTAAGCAACCTTTTGTTTAGTTACAGAAATAAAACTCTGAGACTCGATCTGAAGTATGTGAAATATAGCAAGACTGTGCAAGATGGTGAGATTTAATGAGTACAAGATGCTGTGATGCCGGGCAGGTTTCCAGTAGGATTTCCTCTTTGTAGCATTTTTCTTAAATAAATAAATAAACTTTTATGTTCATGTATTCATTCCTTCTTTCTTTTTGTTTTTTCTTCAGTCCTGATTGTTGATTGCTGTCGCTTGGGTCCATCCACAGTCTGTTCCTGCCGCTCAGCACATATGTGATGCATATGGCTCTAGGCTCAGGTTTCCTCATTGTTGTGTGTCTCCTATGCCAGTCCCCTATACACACACTTTATACCACTGAACAAGACATCTGAACAGCTTAACTACAAAGCTCTGCCAGATAGAAAAATACAACATATGTGCCAAGTCTGTGTACTTTTATTTTTTATTTTTTCCTTACAACTTAGCGAATATTTTTATGTACACACATATGGCAAAGTTTTACAATTACACTGCATTTATGCTGGTAAAGTTAGTCGAGAGATCTGTCTGTTCTTGGGCATTGATCACACTTAACTCACTACTTTTGCAGATAGAGAGTTGTTTAAGAATATCCAATGTAAAACTATTACTGAAGAAATAATTAAAAGTTATTTAGTGGGAAGGATAATATAATCTTATTCCAGTCTAGCATAAAAATACAGCATGTCGTCTATTACTACTACTACTACTATTACTATAGATAGACCAATATACTGTATATCCTGCCTAGGCCGATATTTGGTTTGGTCTCATCAATTACTAGATAAAGCTTTATTTTAACATAGTAATGCAATGATGGCATTCACAAAATGTAATTACACAGCTCCATTATGAGTCAGTAGTAAAAACAGGGTTGCGGATGTCTAAAAATAATTTCTATTGAGATAATTTGTCCTTACTATAATGAAATTATACAAAGCAGTAGTATTAATATCAAATAATATATTTAAGGTGGAAACGATCAAAATCAGCCCTATATTTTGGCCCAAAAATATCAGTTGTTCTAGATTCTAAACAATCGGTATCGATACTGGCCATGAAAAACCCATATCTCTAATTGCTGCTACTACTATGCAGTCCAAGTTATTCATGCAGTAACTGAAGCTGTGGGTGCTTTCATAAGTAGCATGGACTTACAGTGTACTGGAATAACAAAAACTAGTAGTACCATAGGGATGAACAAAGGGGTCTGTTGTCCTGGGCCCCAAGGTCTAAGAGGCCCAAAATTGGACCCTCTTCCTATTAATTTATATTAGATGGTGGGGCCCATGTGAGGCTTCTTGCCCCGGGCCTCCAAATTTCTGTTGACAGACCTGGTAGTACTACACTATTGTTAAAACTACTCCGTAAACTACTACTGAAACGGCAACTACTATGAAAATAAGAACTCAGAGCATTTATAACTTTAACTACAGCTACTAGTTTTATCAAGTACGTGAAAATTAATAATGGTACTACTACAAATACTGCTACTACCTGCTACCATAACCTTAAAATAATCGAGAGAACAAAATACTACTACCGTTTCAACTTGGGTTTTGCTTATTACTTGAGTTACTACTACTGCTACTACTACTACTACAAAAGCTGTGTATGTCTGTATGTATTTAATGCTAATGCTAACCAGTTTTTAGCACTTGAGGCCTACTGTCGACCACTAATGAAAAGCATTCTAGTCGTGCCGGTGAATTTAGCAACACCACAACAGCACAATAACAAGATCCTTTCACAGGCAACCAACAAGAAGTCCCGCTCTACTCTGAGTGTTCTTACCTCACTCCAAAAGAATTAGCACAGCAGTGAGAGAGGGACCACTTATGCACAAGAGCGCCCCAAGTGTTTACAAAGAGAATGCCAGTCCTCGTATAACGCAGATGTCGGCCTCTCCAAGCGTTCTCCAATCTCAGACTTTGGAGCAAAAACCAGTCTTGGAAATTACAAACGTCTCGACTGCAATACAGGGATGAGTGGAGGGGTCTGGAATATCGCTCCCTGGTTTCATTTTGGTTATTGTCATTCGGGAATAAAGTGTTGCCAATCAATTTTTTTGTCGCAATTGTAATACTCAATGTGTACGTAAGTATAATGTTGTTAAAAATGAAAACAATTTTAAAAACAATCGTCAAAAATGGAGATTGAAATGCTGGAATACTGCAATATTAATGAAAAAAACTAAACAAACAATGTCTCTTTTGAACATCCATTCATCCATTTTCTTCCAGTTCAGGGCCGGGTTGTGGGGGGCAGCAGTCCTATATTACACAAACGGACTTGTGGGCTTTATGTCATGTTAAAATGTTGTTACCTCATCAAAAACATGCCTGGAGTTGTGTTTTGTTTCATTTACACATGTACATCTCCAAAGCTCAAAACGCTCTGTCCCACCTTGTGATGTCATGAAGTGGTAGCTTTTACTTTTACTTTAACTACCTTTTACTTTTAGTTCAGTAGAGATTAGCAACTCCAGGACTGAAATCATCCAAATGATTCTAGTGAAGGTGTGTGGAGTTTAAAAACACAGTGGAGCACTTCCTGTATTACCACATGATGACATCACAAGGTGGAACAGAGTGTTTTCGGTTTGAAAGAAGAACTCAGTCTAAATATGCGGGATTTGTGTGTTAAACATGTGTGAATGAAACAAAACACAACTCCAGGTCTGTTTGTGATGAGGAAACAACATAACATAAATCAGAAAATAGCGTAATATGGACCCTTAAAAATGTGTTCAAAGTCAAACCCAAACAACTGAAGAAGAGGTTTTATATCTCGCAAAAAACCTGCAAAAGATGCACACATAACTGCTCAAAAGGAGGCAGACCATTTTTTTTGGTGGCCCACAAAAATTCCTTCTACACTGCTGACTACGCTAGTTCCCTCAATTCCTATAAGACACATTTAGATTAGCCTAGTTTATTACCTTAAATGAAACACTCTTAGAAGCCAATATACAACTCTGGATCAGCACCAGCAGAAATAGATGTGTCTACAGTAGGGATGCTTGGAGGTGAGCCATGGAGCGCTCATTGCTTCCACTCATTACAAGCTAATTACGAGCGCCGAAACTCAGGAAAAACAGCCTTAAGGCCCAAGAAGCAGCCCTGCACAAGAGCCTCGGGGAAATCTGCCTCCTATTTACTCAATACGGAGAGGAGGGTGGACACGTAGCACACGGGAAACATCGGCTACTTTAGTGTTTCTGTTATGGAAGTAAATTGGGCAGAACAAAATTGAGTAAAACCAAGTAAAGTAAGTGGTTAAATAAATGGGATCTGTTTAATTGGTTGGATTTAACACTGACAACTGCAATATACTATTTAAATGAACAGTTCACTACTACAACTATTATAACTGTTCTACAACCACCGTGACTACTACTAACTCCACTTACCTGTACATACTACTACAACTTAACTATTAGAACTTCCTACAACAAGTACAACAACTACTACAACCACTTTGAAAACTACAGCTTCTTCTACTACTAATACTTACTACTAATACGAAAACTTTACAACTGCTGCTACTACTATTAGTACAACAAATCTTACTTACCACCAGTATTTACTACTACAACTATTCTACAGCTACTATTACTACCACTTCCTACAACTATTTCTATTACTTCTAGTGCTTACTATAACAACTAGTACAACAACTACAGCAAGTACTACAATAACTTAAACTTTGGAAACTACAACTGCTTCTATTATTACTACTTACTGCAACTACTACAACAATTCCTATTCTTACTACTACTACTACTAATCCTACTCCTACTTACCAGTACTTCCTTCCTTCCTTCTACAACTGCTGTTACTACAACTTCCTACACTTACTACAACAAATAGTACAACAACTACTATTACTTTTGTACTTAACAGGACGTACAGCTACAACTACCTAAAACTACAACTGCTTCTAATACTACTAAACTACTAAAACGTTACAAGTGCTGCTGCTACTGCAACTAAAACTTTGAAAACTACAAGTACTTCTACTACTACAACAACTACTACTGACTACTACTTACTACTACAACTATCTATTAAATTTAAAAATGCTGCTACTACTGCTACAACTAGTACAACAGTTACAAATACCACTGCAATTGTTACTACTGCTACTAGTGCTACTACTACTACTACTACTACTACTACTACTACAACTACTGCTTACTACAACTATTCCACAGCAGTATATACATTTATCCAAAAACCTGGTTTAAACAGGTAATATTGTCTTTTAGAAGTAGACACAAACGCCTCATTGCAGACAGATACTTCCCACTGACTTGTTAGCTTCAGCCTGGCTGCTTTATAACCTGTTATGAATTCTTTATGTATGCCAATTTGGGAATGTATAAAGGGTTCTGGGGAATTGCTGTGAAAATATCCCTATTTTATAACAGGCAGGTGGACCGGATCTAAATAATACATTCTCATAGCCACTGGCAGATGTCTTAAACCACAAAAATCAATGTCATGTGAAGTGCTGCTTGGATGAGGAATATATTTGTATCACTTTCAATTGCAACTTTTATTCCCTCTGCTGAAAAATGGTGAAAACTTTTGTTCTAATAAAAGTGTTCATGACTTTTTATTTACAGAAATGCATCTACGGCGTCTGAGGAAACCGCTGTAAGAAATGAGACAGCAAAACTTGAGTGCAATTTTCTCAATGGAGTGTGCTGGCTGGAACTGCAAAGCAAATGTGTTTATGTCTGCTGGCACTCTGCATAGCTCAGGCTTTGATAAGAACCTCACACAACCCAGCCCTAAAATGGACGCCCAAACTCCATCACTTTAAATGCACTTTTCCACCAGAGCAGGACGGCAAGTGGGTCAAGTCAAGGTTGGAGGTGTTTTTATATAGTTAGTCTTAAAGCAGACCTATTATGCAAAATTGACTTTTTAGAACTTTTAACCATGTTATAGTTGTTTCCATCTCAATTTACCCTCCCTTGTATTTGGAGTGATTTGTGCATGTTTGAGCAATCTTTAATCGCTTATTTTGAAGACGCGATATTGCTGATCAGTCCCTGTTTTCACCTCCACCGGCATACACCCACGTACTTCAGTTCGTTTATATTGTTCTTCAGTTTTATTTTCTTGATCGATGATGCGCGTAGGATTTGGCAGTGTCACGTTGTCATTTTGGTACAAATTTTTTAAAAATCTGCTGCTTGCTAGTGTGATCTACAACTATCGATAGAAGGGGCCGACTGCTACACGACTCTTTGTTTGCTGCAGATAGTTTTCTAACAAGGAAGTCAGCGAAATTGTTCCTTTTATTAAATCATTTTAGATGAATATTATGATTTAAAAAGTACAAATGATAACACGGGTGCCATAAATGATAACTTTACGCTGCTTTAATACAATGGGTTTTAGTTTTCTGATGGTAGCGGCCATTTTGAGGACTAAAGATCATGCAAAATATCCATGGGTTTAAGAAAGATGCTACCGTAGCAATTAACTATTTAAAACAAAATGCTAAATATTTTGATTGGTGAAAAGTCCTCATAATGTCACATGAATATGATATTTTGACTAAGTTTTGACTTGTTAATTGCTATGGCAACAGTCCCCTTTTTCATTTCCAAAAGGGCTAAACATTTTTGGGAAGATTTTTGTAAGAGATTGCTAGTCCAATTAGATTTGCAATATATGATTAAAAATAATAGAGCCTTAAACAAGCTTAAAAATGAACTGTTAAAATATACAACTGCCAATCATAACCTTTGCAATCAGATCTTTCTCCTCTGTTTGTCAATCCAAAAATAAGAAAACTACAACAACACTGTGTCTTTTTAAAATCCTTCTCCCACAATGATGTCACGATGTCTCACTTATATGACATCAATGTTTATGCAGTGGCCTCTTAAACCGCTCCAATCCCAATGGCAACATGGCTTAAGTGTATATTGGAATGAGACAGAGATTTGGTGTTTTGGTCAACTGGGCACCCATCCCCCTAAAACGAAGTCACGGTCCCGAGGGTGACTCAGAGTGGGTCAGTCCTTTGTCCTGCAGTTATGGATTATTGCAAAGAAGGAGGGATAGAAAGGGGGGGGAAAGGAGGGGGGTCGCGTGAGGGCGCAGCGGCAGGCACTTTTATTGATTTAGTGGGCACAGCGGGGGTCCCAGAGACAATAACAGTTTATGGGCTGAAGGGAGATTATAAAAATCCCGACACATTTGAGCGCACACATTTTTCAACTGTTTATCTCGGTTTGTCGCTCAAGACAGAACCTGAAGGCCGGAGGATGAGCGCACCAAGGCATGCTGGGATATCAATTTAAAGTTAAGAGTTGGGTTTTTGGTTGTCAAACTCTTCATCTTTCAACTTAGGACAGAGATGAGTGGTCTTATTTGGGTACTTATTACAAAGATGGATGCCCCGATAGCTCCGCAAATGGTTGTATGTTTCACACTAACTGACATCTCGAAGAAAATGGACTCAAAACAAATCAGAGTTATTTTGATTTGTAGTAGTGGGTTGCTAGGGTCTGTAACTAGGGAGTAATTATTATTGATCACTCTCTAGATAAGTGCTTTGTGCCATAATAGATAGAGAATGTACCCTTCAAGTAGGACGGTGGTTCCAAAGTGTTTTTGTCGCACTCCGAGTACACCCTAACTTAAGTAATGCTGATTCTTTAGTAGGCAGCGCTTTTCCACCTTCAAGCCACTCACAGCATTCATCTGTCGGGGCTGGAATTGCACCGCCAACCTATGGGTCAGCCGATATGACGCATGATACTTATGTCGAGAAACGCCAACCTTCCTATCACTGTACAAACACTCTGCCAACTGAGCGACTGTTGCCCTTATCTTGTTTGAATGATATTTACGCCCAAAATAATCCTATGAAATGATTCACATCGAAGTAAAATTTGCAACAGTTCCAGTTTGAATTAAAAGTTACTTTGTTTGACTTTATTTTGACATTGTAAGATGGGGTAATGCCTTTGTTCTACCTTTCATTTTTTTCTTACATTAAGTTTTGTATTGTTGTGCATTATGTCTGTAAGGTTTCAGTTTTCTCTGAATTAAAAGATTGTTAGCTTGTCTTGATGTTGTTAACTATACATTTAGCATTGCAAGACAGAGGTAATGCCTTGGTGTTTTTTTTTCTAACTAGTAATGAACAGATTATCATTAAGTTGTGTATTCCTGCGTATTATGCCTGTAAAGTTTCAGTTTTCCCTTAACCTGCTGTGCTAACGATATATCTGGTATTGCAATGAATAAAAATTGTGGGTTTAGTGCCTTGGTGGGGGTCTGCACTAGTAGTGGGCTAATCATCGGTAAGTTGTGTATTCTTCTGCATCATTTCTGTAAAGTTTCAGTTTTCCCCTAAATTAAAAGATTGTTAGCTTGACTTGCTGTGTTAACATTGCAAGACAGAGGTAGTGCCTTGGTGGGGGGTCTACAGCCTTCTTCTTTTTTCAAACTAGTAATGGACAAGTTGTGTATTCCTGTGCATTATGACTGTAACGTTTCAGTTTCTCCTTGAATTAAAAGATTGTCAGCTTGACCTGGTGTGTTAACAATATATGTTGGATTGCAAGATAAGGGTAATGCCTTGGTGGGGTCTACATTAGTAATGGGCTGATCATCATCGAATTGTGTATTGTGTGTGTGTGTGTGTGTAAAATTGTAGAGTAACGTCAAAAGTGTCTTAATAATGCCTTAGTTTTTGCCCGATATATTTAGATAGGGTTTGTGCCTCGGTTGGGGTCTAACTTGTCCAAGATTGTCCATTATTGTAAACCTGTGCACTGGATTTGTAAATGTTGTATTAACAATAGCTCTAAACCCAAATAGAGAAAATTTCCCATCACAAGATCTACTTCTTTCCCCCGCCCGTGTGACCCACTCTCATCTACATTACGTAACCCCGTCTCAAAAATAAACCCACAATTTTAATTCATTCCCGGGTTTTCCTTCGCTCCACCCATGACATCACCACCAGTTGCTCAATCCAGTCAAAACAAAGCAGTAGCTGTAGTATCTTTGCACTCTGCTAAAGTCTATAGATAGATACAGTCTCTGCTTTCGTCAGTGAAGTTTGACAGACAGGAGCCGACAGAGAAGTAGAGCATGTGAGCCGCCGCTGACACCACCATTTTTCTCCCACTGAACGCTACTCCGCCCAGAGACAGCCATCTACAATCCCTCCCAGACTCTGCGATTAGATCATCCGTCTCGACCCGGTTTAAAACGACACACAAAAAGCTGCTTGCCACATGCCCGAAATCTCAGAATAAAAATGACAATCTTTACAATAAGAATGAGGAAGTCAGTTGGGTCGTAACCATAGACTGTATATATAAATGGACAGAGCTAACCTGCTAGCTGCCGCCGCGATCCAAATAGGAAGTTAGCGTGGACATGTTTCCGGCTCCATCGACTCTGACTCCAATTCACTCTACATTGAAAAACTGTGACCCCTCTCTCTGTAACTGCTGCTGTCAGGCTCGTCATTTTGGTCTTAAAATGTTCGTATCAACTCGCGCTACATGATCCTGTGGTTTTTAATTTGCTACTGTGTCCATAACTCAAGACATGAACATGAATAAGAGATAAATGAGACGTCTTCTTTTCCTAAGGTCGCTCCTGCTAGCGTTAGCAATATGTTTGATTGATGTTGCTAAGTGCCTGCTCCCTTCTAAACCAGTGGTGTTACCTTCAACAGCCTCGCTCCGGACTGGCTCTTTGGTTGCTATGATACTCATGGTCGGATCTTGGCTTTCAATTCACCCCTATAACCGTTAGCCTTGATGAGTTTCATTTGACAGAAGCCGAACTCTGCGGGTGACATCACATTCACATTTAGTCCACTTCTTTATACCGTCTATGGTTGTAACCTGCAAAGCAGGTGGGCTTGCAGTCATGCCAATTAAATGTTTTTAAAGGTGAACTATCTAACCTTTCAGGAGAAGATGGTCTGCCAGCAGATTGTCTCCATGGAGATGTTATTGCTTTTCTTGGAATGTTCACAATATGACATTAAAGGTCATATATTATACAAACTTGACTCTTGTGAGCTTTAAGACGTGTTATAATGCTGGAGTCGTGTTTTGTTTCATTCACACATGTTTGAGTAACATTATCTACATCTCCAAAGCTCAAAATGCTCTGTTCCACCTTGTGATGTCATGATGACCTTTTACCTTCTATCTTTAGTTCAGTAGAGATTGGCAATCCCAGGGCTGAAATCATCAAAATGATTCATAGTGAATCACAGATGAAACACAGTTGATGTATCGCCACATGACATCACAAGGTGGAACAGAGTGTTTTCTGTTTGAAAGAAGAACTCAGCCTACATCTGCAGGGTTTGTGTTTTAAACATGTGAATGAAACAAAACACAACTGTGTGACCCCGCTCACTCTTACTGTGAGCGGGGTCACCGTTTCACAGATCTGACTTGTAACTTTGTGTGGCGCCATCCCCTGCTTGCCTCCATGGAGATTGACAATTTTAACAGCATACTGTGGAACTTTCCAGGCAAAGCAACAACATATCCATGGACGCAAGCAAGTGTCATATAACCCATCAAAAAAGTTACATAGTATAGCTTTAAGTCCACTGTTGTAAATACAATAGTTTGAGTAGCACCAGATATTACACTGGGATACTGGACAAATGTATGTACGAAATACATCTTTGGTAGACATTCCTGAGTAGTTTTTTTTTTTTTTTTTGGACATTGCCATGGCGACCAGTCATTTTAATTTTTGTATCTTTAGAGAGTTGTCATCAGAATTTGCAGAGAGCCATTACTGTCCCAAGCAGAGACAGGTAAGAGGTAGCTACAAGATCAAGGCAGAGTTTGACAAGTGTAAGTGTCCGATATGTCACAAATAGATTCAGATTCTTTTTTGGGGGAGCCATGAAATTTTCTGTCACTAGAAATTCATTGTGTCGAGATTTTCATTTCAGGACTAGCGGCGCCGATAAGCTAAGGTGCGGAGGGATTTGCGACAAGGAATGTATTTAGCTAAAAGATTTCCTCGGATAATTTCGGGAAGCAGAAGAATTCCGAGATGAAAGGAAACTGCGAGGAAATTTAATAGGACTCCCAATCCCAAAATACTTTCAAGTCACGTCAGATAAAACACACAGCGAGTGACTACAGAAGAACACAAAGGACTAGCATAGCGACGTAAACAAAAACAGAAATAATACAGTGTATGCATGGACATATAAAGCGGACTGGAGGAATCAGAGAAGAAGAAACAGGATGTGGGTGGCATGTGCAGACAGACGAGTATTGATTGCAGTTTGTTTGGACTTTATAGCGCTAAAGAAACGAAATGGAGAAAGTAGCAAAAGGTGTCTGACCACTGACAAAAACGGTTGGAAGAAAGTTGGTTCACTGTGTAAAGAGTAAATAGAAATAATAACAAATGTATATTTTTCTCTCGATGTTTCATCTTACAGCCAAAGTCGTGATCTTATGGTGAAGATAACTACAAGACCTAAAGCGACACTATGTAACTTTTCTGGTGGAACGTCTACCACTTATTAATTTCCATGGAGATACTATTACTTTGTCAAAAATACTCAGTTGTGTCTGTCTCAAAGTCACAATTCATGTTGTTCAATGTGTATTTTTAGCAGTACAAACAGATAGATGCTAGATTGATCATTTTAACGACACACTGTGGAAAATTTCAGGCACAGCAATTAAAATCTCCATGGAGACAAGCAGATGGCGGACATCCCATCAGAAAAATCACAGTCTAACTTTAAACTGTTTTAAATCCTTCATTTTGTCACTACATTTAATAATGGAAATTCTGGCAACTGCAAGTTACGTTAAAGACACCCACAGTAACTCATTACTACTACTACTACTACTGCTGCTACTACTACTACTACTACTGCTGCTCCTACTGCTACTTCTACTACTGCTGCTGCTCCTACTGCTACTACTACTAGTGCTACTGCTGCTACTGCTACTACCATTGCTACTACTGCTGCTACTGCTTCTGCTACTACTGCTACTACCACTACTGCTACTACCACTACTGCTACTGCTACTGCTGCTGCTACTGCTATTACTGTTGCTACTACTACTACTACTAGATTGAGCACTTCCTGTATCACCACTTCCAGGACTACCACTACTAGGACTACACACTACTACTACTACTACTACTACTACTGCTGCTGCTGCTGTTTTGTGTGGTGGGCAGCTCTGAAAATGTGATTAGTTCAGAAATAGTCCTTAAACAGCAGTAGTAGTAGTAGTAGTAGTAGTAGTAGTAGTAGTAGTAGTAGTAGTAGTAGTAGTAGTAGTAGTAGTAGTAGTAGTAGTAGTAGTAGTAGTAGTAGTGTTGGTGGTGGTTCATGGAGGCATCTCTGGTCTGAACGAGACTGTGACAAAACCCAACGGCCTGGATCTGAGGTGAATGTTTACGGAGGCAGATTTTCCACAGGTCACTGACTGATGCTCAAACTGCCTCATGAATCATTACACTCTCTCACTCTCTCACTCACTCACTCTCTTCTCTCTACACTTTCTCTCCCTTAATCCTCACTCTCTCTCTCCTCCCCTTCCCTCTCTTTTCTCCCTATACTCTACTCCCCATCCCTTCCTCTTTTCCTCCAACCTGCTTCTCCCTTTCTATCCACTCTCCTTTCACCACCCTCTCTCTCTATCTTCTCATCTCTCCATCTTCCCCTCTTTCTCTCCTCTCTCATTGCCTTTCCCTTTCTTCCTCTCTCTTCAGTCTTCCCTCTCTTCATTCCTCCATCCACCTTTCTCCCTCGCTCACTTTCTCTCACTGCTTCTTGCTCCCACTCTCTCCCTTCTACCTCTCTCGCCTTTGTCCCTCTCTCTTCCTTCCTCATGCTCTCTCCATCTCGCCCCCATCTCTTTACGGCCTGTGTATTCTCTTTCTGTTTCAGTCTCCCTTTTTTCTCTCCCTCTGTCCTGCCTTAGTTTCTTTTCTCTCCCGGTCCACCCTCCCACTCTCCTCCATTTCTTTCTCTACCTCTCTCCATCCATCTCTGTCCTTATCTTCTCCCCCTCTCCCCCCTTCCTTCTCCATGTCCACTCTCCTCCATCTCTTTCTCTACCTTGCTGTCTCATCCCTCCATCTTTCTTTTTCACTTCTCATTTTCTCTCCTCCTCCCTCCCTCTCATTCAGCCTTTCTCTCACTCTTACTCTCACATTCCCTTCCCTCTCCCTCTCCACCCTCCTCCATCTCTTTCTCTACCTCTCATTTCATCCCACCATCTCTTTCCTCCTCTTCTCCACCTCTCTCTTCCTCCCCCTCCCCTTCTTCCCTTTCTCTCACTCTTACTCCCTCCTTCCCTGTCCACCCTCCCACTCTCCTCCATCTCTTTCTCTACCTCTCTCATCTCTCCATCTCTCTCCTTCACTTCTTGCCCTCTATCTTCCTCCCCCTTCCCTTCTCCCCTTCCCTTTCTCCTCTTCCCTGTCCTCCCGCCCACCCTCCTTCATCTCTTTCTCTACCTCTCTCTCATCCCTCCATCTTTCTCCTTCACTTCTACTTTTCTCTCACCCTCACATCCCCTTCCCTCTCCCTCCTCCTCCATCTCTTTCTCTACCTCTCTTTTCATCCCTCCATCTCTTTTCTTCTCATCTCCCCTCCCACTCCTTCCCCTTTCTCTCATCTTACCCTTACCCTTACCCTTTCCACCCTCTCACTTTCCTCCATCTCTTTCTCTGCCTCTCTCTCCATCCCTGCCACCTTCTATATCACTGCTAGCTTGAAGCACTACGATGAATGGCTGAGAAAAGGAGGACCATGTGCGACACAGAGACAGAACAAGCCGACGATGCAGGACTGAATTCCTTTGGAGAATTCACAGAGATGACAGTGGAGACATAGACTGGTACATACAGTATAACATGATTAGTACAGGCAGTAGAAGTACACAGTTACTATAGTAAAAGTACATGTGTGTTACTGCACCTGAGAGTCTGAGATTTCTGATGGTTTTTCCGTGAGGCTGCTGCTCTCCGCCGGGATGAGGTCATTGTATTTTGTGCTGACGTCTTCATCGGAATAGTGGAGACTGCCCGGACTTGGTCTTGGAGGTGACCTGGGAAAATAGATTATTTTAATTTAAAGGGCCGGTACCACATTTTTTCCCCATGTGTTTGAGTGAAAATGATCAGATACACTGTGTACGTAGCACTTGAGGTCAAAATAAGCCCGCTGTGTGCTGTCTGCGTCGGATTAGAAAGCGTTTTATTGTCCGATAATGAGGGAGTGCGTGTTAGCATGCTAGTTGTCGTGACAAAATTCCGCGCTGATCTTTGAGAGTTATGATAAGTGCTTATAAACTCATCATGGTGAATAATTAGGATGCTCTGAATGCGTAAAGTAAGTGAGGAATAACTTTGGACCACTGCAAAATATTTAAATTGAACTAATTCTGGTTTTCCTGTTTTTAAGACAGTAAAAATCAGGTACAGCGCCTTTAAGATTTATTTTAATATCAATTGATTTGTTTGTTATTATATCTATATTTTATTTTATTTTATTTTGTAGCCCCTACCACATATATACGTACAATACCATATATATGTTTTGGCTCTATTCCATTCATACAGCAATCCAAATTAGGGCCATTAGCATTAGCATTAGCAATTTGAATAAAAAACTTGAAATAAAAACATATCTCTATCTGTTGGCGACAGTAGCTCAGTTGGTAGAGTTTGACCACTGATATGAAGACTGGTAGTTCCCGCTCTCAACATAAACATCATTGGTTAAGCGATCAGATCCGCTGAACCACAGGTAGCACAGGTAGGGGGTGCACTTTCCCCTCTCTCTGTAACTGCTGCTGTCAGACTCATTATTTTGGTCTTAAAATGTTCGTATTAACCCGTTCTACACGATCCTGATGTTTTTATTTCGCTACTGGGTCTGTAAATCAAGATATCGCTACCATCTGTGGGATTATGACTGAACACCTCTAAGTCAGAATCCCCTCTAAACGTGACGATACCGTTTGGAGAGGAAAAGTACAGTATTAGTACAGGATTAGTTTTACTTTCAGCGGCGTTCTATCAGTCAACCCACACACTCACACACACTTTACTACTTTTACTTCGTTACAATCCACCACTGGACAAGGATAGCTGGCCCGTGGGGGTCGGTGAGCAGAGCGGCCAACATGGGTCGCCCCTCTCCTACCTCGCACCTCATGTTTGTGGAGAACCTGGTGCTGAATCACTTGAAGACAATATGAACATTGATAACAGACAATTCAGGCTCCTTCTTTCCCTGAGGTCGCTCTTGCTGGCGTTTGCAACAGGTTTGATTGACAGCGTTGCTAAGCGCCCACTTCCTGCTAAACCAGAGGTGCAGGTGGTGCAAGACTTAATTACTTAATTGCATTGACTCTTTGGTTGCTATGATACTCGTGGACACACTCTCGTAGTTCACTTCTTTATACAGTCTATGGTGTGGTTCCTTGATGTAAAGTGCTTTGAGTGTCTTGTCGGAAAAGCGCTATATAAAATGTCACTATTCACTATTTAAATAAGATGCTAAGATGTCTGTGCCGTCCAGGTAGATTCCACAGTCAAAATAAACTCACTTTTGTCCAGTTAGACTTTTCTTTTGCTATAAAACTTCCTAAGAAACAATGAAACAATAAAATGAATCACTTGTTGGTATAGGTCAAAAATGAGTCTTATTATTTCTCCATCTCTGGACACCTCATATCCACTCTGACCAGTGTCAAAGTGGTTACAAGCGCAAGGCAATAAAAAGAACACAATTTTCCACAAACTTTTATGATTTGCTCGAGGCCAAAACTCCTCTGCAAAACAAAACAAAGGGATTATAAAAAACAATGTATTGATGTAGTTCTCTCTGTCTTTGTATTATAGCTGTGACCTAAACCTAGAAGCTTTAAAACACCAATGAAAGAAGAAAAACTGTCTAAACCTGAAAAGAAGCAAATGATGAGCTCATGTTTGGGACATTTTGATTTTGGTTGCAAAATTGAGTCATGAGAAAGCCAGTTACAGTATACTGATTTGGAAAAAATGAAGAAGTGATGAAACATAGTAATGGACCAAGTAAAAAGAGGAGTGGGAGGAGAGGAGGAGGAGGAAGAGAAGGAGGAAGAAGAAACCACATGCTCTCTGTTTTTGGTTTACTGAATGTGGAAACTGTATGAATTTGAAAATATTATAGGCCAGACAGAAAAATATTACCCTCTGTTGTTATAGTCAATGCTGTTACTTAAGTTTTGGAGCAAAAAATACTCAAGTTAAAATATCAAATAAAAAAATCTATTAGCGTATGAAAGTGCCTGTTTAAAAATGTACTTAAAGAGTAAACAGTAAAAGTATTTTGCACAAATGTAGTGATTTTAATAAAGATTTGAGCTGATTTTTTTTTTTTTGCTGTTTTTATTTGTATATTTTGTGTGCTCAAATTATGAAAAAAAAAACCTAAACTTTTCAGCAGATCTCAAACTATAAGAAAATACTTTTACTTTTCAGTCCAGTTAAAAAAAAATAAAAAATGAAATGGAGTAGAAAGTACAGATACTGCTCTCAAATCTAAAAAGTAAAAAGTGTACTTAAGTAAAGCACAGATATATAAAACTTAAAGTACTTTTACTTCATTACAATCCACCACTGGTCAAACGTAATCATCAAATCAGATTTTTTTTTTTTTTCAGTGACAGATGTGAAACAGAGGAGCTCATTGGTCACCTCTCTCACCTCAGATTATCAGAGTTTAGTACTTTCAGCCCCGTGATTTTTTTTTTTTTTTCCTTTATTATTTCCAATACGGACGGACCACTCCTGTCCCTGATTGGCTAACCCACCTGTCAATCACACCCATTTGAAAACAAGTAACCAGTAACCACCAGTAACCAGACTCACATCTTTGTAAAGTATTGAAAAAGTGTGTATTCTGTATCCCAGACAAAGCAAAGTTGACCGAAAAGTACTTTCATTGACAAAATAAAGTTTCAGAATAAACTCAGGAATTTCAAATTAGATTGAGGCTAAACAGCCACTAGCATAAATGCTTAAGGGTAATTACCTTGCTTGGCCCCAGGAAGGAGCCTTAAGATAAAACCATCCAGTCTCACATCAGGAGAAGCAGGAAGATTTGCAACTTCTCTGTGTGCCTTTCAAATCATTTTTTATTTAATTATGCGCCCCACATGTAGTTAAAATTCCCTTTAACCTCCCGTAGAGACTAGCTCGTTTGTGGAGAGATTCTGAGTCTTAACCCTAAGTGAGATTTCTTATTTTTTTCCCCTCTTTCAAGTTTGCCTGTGCTGCTGTCCGTGTGTGTACCAATGTGACCGGAGAGGAAGCACGGGACACTCGCAAGATGGTCGCCGCCTACAGCCAATGGAAGTCACTATGAATAATTCTTCCTGATTCGGAGCTCGTTGTGGGAAGAGGGATGTGAAACACAGTGCCCTTGTGAGTAAATTATAATCTGTAGTATTCTATCAGTCAACACACACACTCACACACATACACACACACACAGAGCCCCGAGCCAAGCTGCTGTTAATGAAATCACAGAGGAGTAAAGACATCCAGTGTGAGAGCTGAAAGTAAAAGTAATAAAGTCATAAAATAAGGTATCTGTACTTTAATTAAGTGTATTTAAAACTGCTTTTACTTTTACTTCACTACATTTGAGATAAGGTGCTGGTGTCTGTACTTTCTGCTCCACTACACTTTTAAACATGACTGAAAAGTAAAAGTATTTTTTATTATTAGTATTTTTTATTGTAATTTGAAACCTGCTGAAAAGCCTGAGGGGTTTATTTTTTAACATGTTCATAATTTAAGCAAACAAAACTATACAAATAAAATATGACTGAAATTCAGATCTCAAAATCTCCGCCAAATACTTTTACTTTTTACTCTTTAAAGGTGCACTATATAACTTTTCGTCACCGTCTTGTTTCCATGGAAATGTCATTGCTCGGCTTGGAGTGTCCCACAGAATGACATGTGAGCAGGGTTGCCACTCCACAGATCTAACCTGTAAATTGGCCTCGTTTGTTCTCCATGATGATCGAAAGGTTTAATGCCATACTGTGAAATATTCCAGACAAAGCAATAACATCTCCACAGAAAAAAGCAGGTGGTGGAGAAAAGTTGCACCTTTAAGTACATTTTTAAACCGGTACTTCAGTACTTTAATAGTGATACTTTTACTTGAGTATTTTTTGCTCCAGTATCTGTACTTTTACTTAAGTAACAAAATTGAGTACTTATTGCAGTACTGAGTTAGAAAATAGCGTGTGTGTCAGTGTTTATAAGTCAGGATTTGTTGAGTCCAAGTTAAGCTCAAGTTTTGCCGATTAAAACTGAATAAAAACTATTCACAAAAACTAAAACTCTGACTGAAATTACACGCATTTTCTCAACAAAAACAATAACTATAATCTGATATTTCTGTCAACTATTTTCTGGGATAAGTACACATATTTTCATCAATTAATAAAAACTAAACATAAACGAATGAAAGGTACAAGTGGAGATTCAAGTTCCACGTTTGAATCCCAGATCCCCAAACCAGACCATAAACAAACTCGACGTCTGTACATGCCTTTGTGATTAAATTATAATCTGAGGTATTCTCTCAGTCCACACACACACACACACACACCCCCACACACACACACACACACACACACACTCAGCCCCGAGCTAAGATGAGGAGCCAAGCCATCAAGTAATGCAATAGTCTGTTCAAATCAAAAATCTGTCAAATTAGCGTGACATTTGTGTTGACTAAAATGAAACATAATCGTAAAAGGGCCATATTAGGCCTTATTTTTTTGTGTTTCCTCATCGCACACAGACCTGGAGTTGTGTTTTGTTTCATTCACACATATTTAACACACAAACCCTGCATATTTAGGCTGAGTTCTTCTCTCAAACAGAAAACATTCTGTTCCACCTTGTGATGTCATCATGTGGTAATACAGGAAGTGCTCCACTGTGTTTTTAAACTCCACACACCTTGATGGGAATAATCTGGATGAGTTCTACCCTGGAATTACCAATCTCTACTGAACTAAAGGTAAAAGGAGCTGTTAACTTGAAAACTACCACTTCATGACATCACAAAGTGAAACAGAGCATTTTGAGGTTTGGAGATGTAGACAGACTAATAATAAAGTGTTACTCAAACATGTGTGAATGAAACAAAACACAACTCCAGGTCTGTTTTTGGAGATGTAATACCTTTTGAACATGGCTTAAAGCTCACAAGAGTCAATGTTGCGTAATTTAAACTCAAATTAAAATTTCTTGTCCAAATTAACACTGATTAAAAGTGGTTCAAGTTGAGTCTGAGTCAAGTCCTCATTGTTCAAGTCCAAGTGTTTCCAATCAAAATATATAAAGGATTTTAAAGGTGATGATGAGGTAGCAGGGGCTATTTTCATAACTGAGAATACACATAATCAAGACACTTTGAGACTTTTAAGCTCAGAGTTGAGGGATGAATTCTGTATATTTGGCCAAAACACATAATATCTCACTTTGTGGACATTACTGACACCTTGTGGTTGGAGTTGGAATTTCTGGTGAGTTCATAATGTGTCATGATGAACAAATATATTCACTCATGTGCCATTGTTATAAAGTGTTACTTATGAGGCTGGGTATTGCAATTTTCACAATATATGTTTTTAGAGTTCAGATGTTCTTATTTGAAGGTAGATTGATAAAACACTTTTCCACCTTCAAGTCACTTAAAATCAAGGAACCACTCACCCATTCGCACACACATTGTAAAAAATCAGCAATTGTACTTTTGTGTGTGCGTGAAATCAGTTTACCTATTCCATATTTAAACAGCAAGCATAAAAACGACGAGACAGTGATTCAGACAAAGCCTAAATATGGGATAAAATTGCTTGCCATATTGAAAAACAAATGCAAAAAGCCAAACCGTATTAACTCACAAAACATACACTGTAAAACCCTGCTTAAACGTGTCCAAAATGGTGTCTGGCAGTGTTTAGTGTAAATACGCGGCAGGGGTGTCCTTTCTGTTTTGAGCCCTGTTCTTTTTGCTGTTCCCTCTCGGCCTAAAAAACCCTCCATCTGTTTCTGCTGCTTCCTCTGGTTTGGCCAAATGAAAACTGGGACATCCAGTCTCCATCCAGGACTGGCCACCCCTTCAGCCAGTGCAGCTTTTGGACCACAGCACGTAGCATAGCATTAGCATTTCAGTACAGTACAGTACAGAGTGTGTCAAAATGTTGTGTGCTACATTCCAGCTTTGTTTTTATTTTTTTATGGACTTGGAAAAATGAAAAATTCCTTAGGGAAATCAGGAAGTTTGCTGTAATTCAATTAGGCTACTACAAGCACGATTCAGCCTAATTGACTTGAGTGGAAATTAGAGCAGACGATCATTAAAAAGATTATGCCGATTTATGGGCTCATAATTATGCGAGAATTTCAATGGAATTTATGTAAAAAGATTGCTGCCGGGCGTGTGTTCAGATTGGTGGTTGGTTGTTGAATAGGCTGCATTCACGAGGCATCACATAGTTAAAAATTGAGCTGGAGGGAAAGTCAAAACTCTGAGGATTAATTTGGGTTTTAACTGTCAAATGGCAGATGTTTTGGTCTGGTTTATGGTTATTATCTCTGTAATTACCAGGTCTATCTGAGAAACAAAACTGACACAAAGTTTTTCTCTGTCAGCAGGAAAAACCTAAGGAATAGAAAAGATTTAATATAAAGTGTTCAAATCCAAGCATGAAATGATTGCTAACTGGAAGGACTTTAGGGTCTGTACATGATTTTTCCCATTTATTTAAGCAAAATTGTCCCAGTACAGATGTATTGTATAAGCAGTACTTCAGCTCAGAATAAGTTTGCTGTGTATTGTCTGCATCTAATTAGCATTTTAGCCTCCTAGATTCAGGAAGTGCGCAGTTAGCTTTTCCACCTTCAGGCACTCAAAACGCTTTACATCAACATTCACCCAACATTTGTACACAGCACACAAAGACAGCATTCATCTGTGGGAGCTGGAATCGCACCGACAACCTGTGGGTCAGTGGATCTGACCGTTCAACCAATAATGTTTATGTCGAGTGTGGGATCAGTGGACAAAGCTCTACCAACTGAGCTACTGTCGCCCATGCTAATTGTTGCTAGCATTAGCGTTATGGCAAACTACTCTCTGGTCTTTGAAAATTGTAAAGACCCCATCATGCAGAATAATTAGCCTGCATACAGTTAGTGTTGAATAACTTTGGACCTCTGCAAAGCATTTAAAATGTTAATAGTTCAAAATGGTATGTATAGTTTTGTATAAAATATATACATATAAATCTGGTAAATCTATTAAATCTTGTTGAACAGATTTTCAGTCTGGTCATTTCTTTCAAAAACAGTGAATATCTTTGCCATTGTGAAATATAGTTCATATTTTGAAACACTGACATTGCCATTGCAAATTCAGACAATTCAGACAAATTCACATGAGATTTATCAAGTCTGTCGCATAGACTGTATATATAAATAGTTAACCTGCTAGCCACTGCGTTCCAAATAGAAAGTGCTACATTAACTCTGGCTCCAATTCACTTTCTATTGAAAAACTGTCCCTCTCTCTGTAACTGCTGTTGTCAGCCTTGTCATTTTGGTCTTAAACTATTTGTATTAACCGGCTCTTCGTGATTTTAATGTTTTTATTTCAATATTGTGTCCATAATTTAAGATATGAACGTTAATAATGGACAAATCAGCCACCTTCTTTCCCCGAGGTCGCGCCTGCTAGTGTGTGCTCCAAAGCCCTCGCTGAACCTTAAATCAGACCTATTCTGCATAATCTCCTTTTCAGAGTTTTTCAATCATGTTATAGTTGTTTCCCTTCACCATTTACTCACTCGAAGTTGTCGGAGTGATTCATGTCTGAGCAATCTTTAATCTCTTATTTTCAAGACGTATTGCTGATCAACCCCCGCGTTCACCTCCACCGGCATTTACCCACTGCTCTGTACTTACTTTGTTCTCCAATTTTATTTTCTTAATCAGTGATACACGTAGGATTCGGCAGCATCGCATATTTATTTAGGTGAATAAATAGCTAGCATGATCTGCAGCTATCCATCTTTGTTGTGATGACGTTTACGGCGACGTCAGCTCCCATTGGACGCCGCAGTTTTCTAGCGTGGAACTGAGCTGACGTGTTTCTTTTATTCAGTCATTTTAGATGAATAATGCAATTTAAAATGTGCAACATAATGGTCCACGGGTGTCATAGATCATAGCTATACAGCAGACACAAGCACAATAGGTCTTCTTTAAAAAGGTTTGTAAAAATGCAAAACATGACTTCTCGAACGTTGTGAGCCTTTAAATATTAATGTTATGGATTTCGTGCCATCTCCTCTTTTTGTTTAGTATCAACAAGTATCGCCATTCTCAAAATATCCATGCAAGTTCACAAGTGCAATTTTGCCCGCTTCATAAAAATGTAAAAAAATGACTTGGACACGTCTCTAGAGATGCCACTTTTCACTGATATAATACCACTCGGCAAACTTCACAACGGCATTTTAGCACAACCCTGATATTTAGCTATTTGCCTATTCCCAAAAGACTCTCTGTTGTAACCTATGGCATCATCTACGCTCCGAACAACAAGACCACTTATCAAAACCAAATAAAGCAGGGTGTTACTGCCAGCCCATTGAGACATTATATTAAACGCTGTGGTTTAAACAACATGTGCACTGCTCTGGCTTATATTGCTGACTCTTGAGCATGTTTGAGGAGGTGTTTGAATTATTTATTAGCGCTCGGGCTTGGCGATAGAGTGCACTTGATCCTGTTGTGGTTAAAAACAGTTGACGGTTACATCGCTATAGCATAAATATTGTTCCTCATTATTGCTGCTTGGTTGGGGCGTTCGAGAGCTCTGTTTTTAAATCAGATGAAGGGTCAAAACGCACTCATATAGGCTGAAGTGTTTGTATGATGTGCAGCGGGACCGTCAACAGAAGCCCCTCCCTCTTTAAAAAACTATGTAAAAATCACAGTTTGTAAAAGATAGTCAAAGATTACACAGAAATTGTACGTATATATAAAAATACACACAACTTCCTGAGATTTAAAGAGCACCTACATCTGTTTGAATAGGAAGAGGGTCCAATTCTGGGGCCCCCAACACAGTGGTTAACATAAATATAATCACTGTGTTGAATATTGCACAATAACACAATAATATGCTTTGGTCAAAAAGTGAATTACGTGGAGATTTTAATACTTTGCTTAAAACGTTCCACTCTTCATGATCCTCGACTGAATACAATATTTATAGCAGTAGTAAGCTTGTCTTGTTTTTGATTGCTAAAAAGTACCTTGAATTATTGCTTTTTTTTTGAGTGAGCGGGATCATCTGTGCTGTCCCCTGCTTGTCTCCATGGAGATAGACGACTAATGCCATACTGATAACAGATTATTCACTATAAAAGTTACATAGACCACCTTTAAAGGGCCCATATCGATGTTATAATATTATTTCCTCATCATAAACAGACCTGGAGTTGTGGGGTTTTTTTTCCACTGACTCATGTGTTGAGTTCTTCTCTCAAACAGAAAACACTCTGTTCCACCTTGTGATGTCATCATGTGGTAATGCAGGAAGTGCTCTGCTGTGTTTTTAAACTTCATACACTGTCACTAGAATCATTTGGATAGTTTCAGCCCTAGAATGTCCAATCTCTACTGAACAAAAAGGTAAAATGTAGCTGTTAACGTGAAACCTACGACTTCATGGCATCACAAGGTGGAACAGAGCATTTTGAGCTGTGAAGATGTAGACAGACATGTGTGAATGAAACAAAACACAACTCTAGGTATGTTTTTGACATGGCTTAAAGCTCACAAGAGTCAATTTTGTGTAATATAGGACCTTTAAAGTCCACCAAATTTTAAATAAAGTTAACTGTTAATAACTCTGTACCATAATATTAATACCAAGTTCAGTTTTAAGATGGATTTATGTCACATTAATTCCAAAGTCTATGATATATATATTTTGTACAAGCAGAATTCACATGTTCCAAATACCCTTTACTAATTCCCTGACCTCCTTACAGATGTGTGACGAAGTTTATTTACTCCAAAAATTAAGTCGCCTCAAACGCGTCTCCGCTTCCCGCCCTTCCTGTCTCTCACACTATTTGACCCCGATATGGTGCTAATCTGCTTCCAAATTCCGACACAGGTTGGGATTAACGCTCCGTACAGTGAGATGGTGGAGCTGTTTGATTCCTGATCCCGTCTAAGGCTCCAGACTTGATCCTGTCTTTTGTATGGGGAGTCTGGAGACCGGGGTGCAGTATTATTGGCTAATCGCAGGCTCAGGTGTGGGATTTCTGTCTCTACTGTCTCTATGGAGCGGAGAGTTCAAAGAGGTAAGGTTTGAAAAGGTACATCTGTGCATTCTTTCACTCCCTCTCGTCTATCTCGTGTCATTTCTTCAAAGTTGATGCATAATTGGAAGCTGTCTGGAAGAATCTCAAAGACCAGACTCTACTTTGATCGCTCAAGGGCATGTTCATATGAGATTAAAAATATTTATTGGCTCAAAATGTATTTATTACCTGAGCTGGAAGAAGTAACTGGTCAAAAAGTTCATGTTAAAATATGCACGTTTTGTAAGCTCACTTTCAACTAGTGAGTAAATTCACTGAATAATCAATAACGAAATTACTTGAAAGTATAATTTTCTACTACTGCTACTAAATGCTCAGATTTTTATAGTGAGTAACTAGTCACCCATTCACACACACACACATTCATACACCAATGTACACAGACACTGGTATGTTGAGTGTCTTGCCCAAGGACACAATGACAGCATTCATCTGTGGGAGTTGGAGTCGCACCGCCAGCCACTCAACCAATGATGTTTATGTTGAGAGCGGGATTTGAACCACCAAACTTCGAATAAGCGTGTCGCCCCAACTATGTCTAACTACAAATGCTACTACTGCTACTACTATAAATATTGTATTCAGTCCAGAGTGGGGAAAATGTTGCAATGCAAAGTACAAGAACAGCATAAGAATTACAGCATTTGAACTAAAAATGTGAGATGAAAGTTTAAATACCTTAAAGGCCCATATTACGCTAATGTTTGATCTCGTTGTGGTGTTGTTTCATCATCACAAACATACCTGGAGTTGTATTTTGTGTCACTCGCACATGTTTAGCACTACTATTACTACCACCACTACTACTATTTTTAATGATCTTATTCTCTTATTACAACTGTTCCTCACTACTACTACTAGTTGTTGTAGTAGTAGTAGTGTTGCTTTCTGCTACTACTAGCTTTAATGCTTTCACTACAACTACTTTTAATGCGTGTACTTTATATACCTGAAGTGTAGACTAAAAGATTTTTTTTTTCTCTCCAAGTAAGAAGACGCAAAAGTATATTTTACTATATTTTTTATATTGTACTTTTTATCTGCCTGGGGACTGCGGATGTAAATTAGCTCTGTAGCTATAATCCGGCATATTTACATTTGTTTACAACAGATGTTCATTAATGTGCATTGTCCCTATCAAATAAATAAATAAATAATTTTTTTGTTTTTGGGTAGAAAATGACTTCAAATTAGTCCAGCCATGCAACAATGGGCATTGTACTGGTATTATTAACATTAAGTTTGACATGACTGGAAGGGCATCTGATGTATAAAAAAAAAATCTACCAAAAAAGTACCAAATGTACCCCTGACAAAAATGACCTGCCGGTTTATAAAAACAAAATAAAAGAAACATCACCAGATCAAAAACTTTATACGCCTCAACAATCCTATACTTTCCTGTACTTTTGTGATCCATATCTGCTCTTATCCGTCCCCGATGACAACCCATTCGTCAGTCTTCCGAGCTCACCCTAAATCCTGCTTTCCACAAAGGTACACTCCATTTAAGGCAAAGTTATGGGTGCAAACCTGGACTGCATTCTCATGAGTCAACCTGCTCTTCTCAGGTGTCAGTCAAAGTGATTGGTTGAACACGCTCCTCGCATGTCTCCCAGCTACACATTCAGCCAGTACAGAAATTCATTAAAAAGATTCACGGCTAAGTCTACTTTTAAATAGTGCTAAAAACATTCCAGGGATGACAGTGTTGCTGGTGCTGTTAATGCTTTGAGGCATGAAGAGAAACTCACTCCAAAACACAATTACAGCGGCATATTGCTTTTTAATTTAAATTTCAAACTCAGGCCGCACTCTGTTTGTGAGCTGTTGTTTTGAGTAGGTCTGTGTAGTAATGGGATTCTCGGGTCTTTGATGAGAGACGAACGTGTGGGATCCGTTTGTTTCAAAAAGCAAAAAGATACCTTCATTTTTCTATTTAGCATAAGAAGTCACCTTGATAACGCATCTTCTCCAAAACATCATCACTGATCTTTCCTTACCCGAGGCTAGGGATGCACTGATACCAATACCATTAACGGTTCGATACCAGGTTCCAGTATTTGTTGTTGTCAGTGGGCTGCCAATACCAAGAGCCGTGTCTCATTTGACACTTACAGCTCATCTCTGAACAGAGGTCACCAGAGCTGAACAGAGGCACATGAACTTTTCTGCACATTAAGCTCAGCTTTGATCATATGTGACTGTCACATGAGCTAGACAAATATTTAGGACTTTAAAGGTGTGTATAGTTCACAAAGTGTATTAACGCAGTGCTTGTGTTTATGACAGTAGCACGCTAACGTTAGTAAGTGGCGCTGGCGATTATTTTCATTGCACATGCATTATAACTTCTTGCAACTGATAAAACAATTTTGTGACTGAATAGAGCTTTTAAAAGAGTTATAGTAAGTCCATATTGGTGAACGTGTAGCCATGGTAAAAGTAAGACAACACTCTGTTATGCTAAATATATCAATCATTAGCAGTTAGTGTGGTGCGCCATCTGCAAACACAAAGTGATACAGGTGCTTACCTAAATAGATTTTTATTTTGGAATTATACTTAACTACAGTTTAGTTCAGCAGAATTGTAAACCAGCCTCTCAAGTAAATATTCTAAGATGAAAAAGTAGACTATACCATAACAATCCTATGAAATGAATTAGATTTACCACTATAATCAAACAACACTACAACCTGTAAAAACAATGTCAGGTAAAACACAGCTCTCGATTCAGCCGTTAATCTATGTTCCTACCCTCACCTATGGTCATGGTCTTTGGGTAATGACCGAAAGGACAAGCTCACCGAGACAAGCGGTCGAAATGAGTTTCCAGTAAATTAATGTTTGGCAGAGCTGGAGCTGCACACAGGTTAAAACAACTGTCTGAGAGGAGAGCCAGAGGCCGGGACCTCTGCTGCGGCAGCTACAGGGGCCCGGAGGGGTCAAATTCTGCTTACAAAAACACAGTATGCAAAGCAGGATCAGCACCGAAGTAGAATGTAATGTAAGAATGCACAAATTATCATTGAGGCCTTGTTAATACTGAAATTTGCTGATTTAAACCTAATTTTGTCCTAGTTTAATAATCATACTACTAATAATTTGTGGATTAAGTCAGATTAAAATCCAGACATGGGCACCGTGGAGCCCAGTGGTGTTGAAGGATGGGTCAAAAGAGCGAGGAAAAATGTCCTTAGGGAGACAATAATGTGTACCTCAACTTTATTATACAAGCTGATTTATGGTCAGTGTCTGCATCTGAGACAGTCACGGGAACCTCTGCTTTAGTGCCTGACAGGTGTGAAATGTGAATCTCATAAATGCACAAGAAAATAGTAATGAGTTTGGAAAGTTGACGCCACACAGTTTGAACTTAACCAGCTCCCTCGCTCACAGATAAACAGAGGAAGTCAGGTACAGTACATAGACTGTACATATAAATGGACATAGTTAACCTGTTAGCCGCTGCGCTTCATTTGACTGGAGAACACTATGGGTGGTCGAAGTAGAAGTCGTTCTCTTTAGTGAGTGTGTACTGACCTGGTGTAGACTCCGTTCTTGCGACAGAAGGAGTTTTTGACAGACAGGCGGCGGTTGTTGAGCTCAAGGGCGGGGAAGCGTCCCTCGTCCAGGCTGACCATGTCCCCGTGGGTCAGGGCGTTACAGTTGGAGTTGTTTCCTGGACACACGTACAGAGACACTGTGTCACCACAGCCGGCACACAGGTGGACACGGTTAGCAGCTATAGAACTGGAGAAGGCTAGGACAAATGTGAGAAGAGTGGTAAGATGTTCAGAACCAAACACCGGGACAAACCTACCCTTTTATAAAACAGTTTGAGTCCATCATAATTAGGTAAATGTCAAATAACTTTACTTCAGAGTAGTTTTTGGCAGCCAATTAAATTTCAGTTTCTATGGGGATGAATGTGCCTGATGTGAGCTTTGAAGATGACAATTCAAGGCCACTTTCCAAAGATAAAATAGATAAAAAGATCAAATGAGGATAATATCACTTTTAATGAGAGTCATTCACATCTTTATGAATTGTGTATTTGGCCATCGATAAATACAGTATGGTGTGTAAGATTTTCTACATTATGGGATTAAACTAATGTATTTCCATGGAAACAAGCAGGTATCGCTCCAGAGGCCGAGTTACAGGTCAGATCTGTGGAGATGGTCAGATCTGTGGAGATGACTCCACAACATCTGTAATTAAATATATGCAAGATAGGAAAGCATAATGCCATACTATGGAACTTTCAAGGCTAGGCCAATAGCTTACTATTGCATCTTCATAGAGAGAAAAAAGTGGCAGATCTCCCACCATTCTTTCATGGTAGAGGGCCTTAAATGACCTAAAAGTTAAAAGTAAAGTTATCGCAGGAAGTTTAGATTCAAATTCGTGAACTTCTAAACTCTATTTGACACCTCAAATACACCAAACAAGTCTTCTTTAATAAAACATAGCCCTGTGGATGTATTCATATCACTGGCCAACTATAAATTGACAATAAAAAATGAAATGGCGCTTTGTGTGAATATTGGATATGACTCAGTCATAATATTGATCAAGTGTCTGGGCCTATAAAGTGCAGGACAGGTCTTGAGTCTGGGTTGTAAAGTAGATTAATGTTTGGCAGAGCTCAAGCTGCACACAGGTTAAAACAACTGAGAGGAAAGCTACAGGCCGGGACCTCTGCTGTGGCGGCTACGGGGGCCTGGAGGGGTCAAATTCTGCTTACAAAAATAAACCATGCAAAGCAGGGTCAGTGCTGGGGTAGAGCACAAATTATCACTGAGACCCGGTCAATACTGAAATTTGCTGATTTAAACCTCACTTAGGTCTAAAACGTCTACAACAGGTCTCAACTAGGACTGTTTGTCTCCATGGAGATGCTATTGCTTTGTCTAGAATCTTCCACAGTATTGTATTAAACAGATAAAATACAGGTCAGATCTGAGGAGAGGCGGCCTAACTCACGATAAGAATGTGTTTTAATGGAATTTTTGAGCAATAAAAACTGCTTGCAATAGCTATATGTATTTAATGCCATACATTGGAACATTTAAAATCAAAGCTATGACATGTCTTTATGTAGAAAAGTAGATGGCGAACTAGAAAAGTTACATAGGGCGGCATTAAGTCTTTGTTTTAAGATTTTTCAGGACAAAGTTTAGTTTGTACTGCTCACTAGCGCTCTCTGCCGTGATGTGTCCGGTTAAACAGGTTTCGGTTGTGTCTTCCTAATGGCTGACACAGGACGACAGCGCCATCTGCAGTCTGACTTCTTCAGGACAGTATCCCAGGTGTGTGAGAGTGAAAAGGCCCCTCGTCCCGGTTAAAAGTTTAAAAATGTGTAAAAAAACCTGTTTAAATCAGCTGACCAGACACGTCACAGCAACATCATGTGACCACACTGAGGAAAAGCGCTAAAGAGCAGTCGAAGTATGAAAACAAACTAAACCTTGGTCTAAAAAAAATAATTCAACCTTTAAAATAAATTAACAGAAGACCAGATGAACTTCATTGGACCATACTGCGTACAACCTTTGCTTCTCTATAGATACAGCGCTCTCCTACTGGGTGAAAGTCTTGCCCATAGACACAAAATAACCATTAGTTGAAGCTGGGATCAAGCTGAATTGAGGTTATAAGAAAATTATTACACCCCAATTCATTTTAGACACAGTTCAGCCATGGTTTAGACTGCGGACTTGACCCGAGTTGGACCTGGGTTGTATTTATCTGGCAGTCACTTGTGTTACAAAAGTTGGAATTTAAAAAGGAATGTCTCCGAAAACAAAACTAAAAATACTTCTACTTTTAAAACTAAACATTTATTTAACAGATTACTCCTATTTGGGTCAATTGCTGGTTACACAAATGCACTGTACAAAAGGGGGTACACCAGCGGGATAGTCTAGAGTCCTGTCCAGATTCCTAAAGGGGGGACGGAGGCGGAGACAGTGGTTTTTGTGAGTGAAAGAGTGGACCTCCTTGTTTTTCCCTGTCCGGCCGAAAAATGCTCATTGACCCCCGGGACCCCCCCCCCCCCTCTGGGCAGTCACACAAATGCTGAGCTCGAGGAAACGCCTGCTGGTGTCAAAGACTGTACAGTTTATGTGAGGCTCATTCAACTCTCAACTGTCAAAGCCGCGATTTATTTCAACAACAGTTACCCCCGGCAACAAGAGCTTCCTGTCTCGTATATGGAAGTTATCAATCTGTCAAAATGTTGGACTGTTAAGACGGGGGTGTGTAAAGTTTAATTACATAAATGGACTTGTAATGTTACTTATTTTGATATAAATTTGCGAACGAGGTGACATAATGCTTATTGTTTTATTTCATTGTCTTGGCATCTGATGTTGGCAAAGCTGCCGTTCTCCAATGTGTTAAGTAAAAGCTGATTTTCTTTGGGATGTCAGAGAACAGAGAAGAGCAGTCACCCTTTTTCCAGAGGGTTTGTGGTTTGAATCCCGCTCCTTTTGAATAAGGTCTGTGGGCAAAACTTCACTTAAGTCTCCTGTGTAAGTGAATGCAACTTTTCAGGTGGAGGTTTTTCCACGTTCCACACAAGATATTATCGCTTTGCCTAGAATGTTACACAGTATGGCATTAAAACTATATGTCTTACATGTTAATGAAGTTCAACAGAGCCATCCACTTCGAAATCAGCTCTGGTTAGTCAATTTATTTATATTATTTATTTATAGACTTTTCAATAGCATCGCGAAGGCTAACCAGCTACGTGCTAACATTTATCTATAACACGTCCAAAACATTATAAAGTTTCAGAAACAGATTTTAAATAAATGTATAGGTCTTGTTGTCATTAGTTACCACATACCTGATTATCCCCGAGGAAGCTTTCAAACCTTTAATATAACTTTTTTTTTTTGGAAAGTCTATGAGAAAATTGGACCATCATTGTTGAGCTCCATTTCAGATGTTTATAAATACATATTCCTTCTGTCAGCGGGCTCGCCTCTTCACAGATTTGACCTGTAACTAGGCCTGGCGGCATATCCTGCTGGTCCTGATTTAATTTAATGCTATCTTGCGGTGCGCTCCAGGTGGCAAATCCTCCACCATAAAAGTTACTTAGTTCACCATTAAGACAACCATGATTAAACCTATTTTTATACAATTTAAGAGTTAACATAACATATAAACATAACATTAATTAAACCATGCAGACCTGATCTTTATTGTAAATGTCAACATATTGAGTTTGTTGCATTCGCTGATATTATGATAATTATAACCTACTCACTCCTTCCTTATTCCTCATGTAGCACAAATTAGGAGTAAAAATACATTTCCAAATTCAATGTCATGAGCCTGAGTGGACGTGAGAGAGGTTGATGTTGGGTCTAATAACCCCCTCTCTCATTGTGTATTCTGCGGCGCGGGCTCACCTGACTCGGACTTCTTGGCGTACTTCTTGCTCTGGCCTCTTATAATGAGGATGAAGACGAGCAGCAGAATAAAGATGAGTCCGACCAGCGCCACGACAACCAGGAACCACCACTCCTCGTAAAATGGAGGAACTTTTTGGGCTTAAAACGCACACAGAAAAATCTTATTAGCAAGTTTTGGATATTGGGGATGGGTAGTAATGAGTTTAGCTGGAGGAGCTTGCAGTAAAAGTACTAATAGTGGATACACAGCAATATAGAACATTTCACAACTGAGTACAAGTATTCTCAACTTTTCTATCATGATTTCCCACACAACTTTTTCTCAATTCCTGTCGTATAAACATCTAGTTCAGTGATCATTAATACGACAAGATGTTTTAAAGGGCCCATTTTACGCTGATGTGATCTATGTTATAATTTCTCATCACAAACAGACCTGGAGTTGTGTTTTGTTTCATTCACTCAATTTTAAAACCTAGGCTGAGTTCTTCTCTCAAACTGAAAACACTCTGTTCCACTTTGTGATGTCATGTGGTAATACAGGAAGTGTATTATCACATGACATATGTAATACACTTCCTGTGTTTTTAAACTCCATACACCTTCACTAGAATCATTTGGATGCTAATCTGTACTGACTAAAGGTCAAAGGTAGCTGAAAACGACCACTTCATGACATCACAAGGTGGAACAGAGCATGGAGATGTAGATGGACTAATTCAGTAATAAAGGGTTACCCAAACATGTATGAATAAAACAAAACACAATTCCAGGTATGTTTTTGAGGAGGTGGCTTAAAGCTCTCAAGAGTCAATTTTGCGTAATATAGGACCTTTAAAAAGTCATCCTACAAACCACTAAGTAATAAAATATACTAAAAGAAAGTACCAAATTCAGAGACAATTGTACCACTGGTTAATAAACCCAGATCCATGCGTTGGTTTCAAACTAAAATTTAGAAAAAGCCTTAACATTACAGTACTATTTTAATTCCAGTTTTGTTTTTTAATGTTTTTTAAATAGAAGATCTTAAATTTTGTTTGTCAGGTTACATCAATAACCAAATACTAGCTGTATAATTCCCGATCACATAGTTGTTGTATCTAAGTTCTTTACATCTTTTCTTTCCTTAAAGTTCTTTACATCTTTTCTTTCCTAAGGATTTTTTCTCATTTCTGCTCATCTCCGTGAAGATAATATTGCGTTGCCTGAAATGTGCTACAGTATTGCATTAAACTTGTCAAAGATGTGGCACTTCTTGGCCAAGTTACAGGTCAGATCTGTGGAGAGTCAAGCTCACTCACAGTAAGAGTAATTTTCACCTGTAACTGAGTAAATGTAAGACGTTTAATGCCATATTGTAGAACATTCCAAGCAATCTCCATGGAGGCAAACACAAGAAAAGTTACATAATGCACTTTTAATACCATGCTAGTTTTGAAAGTACACATAATCTGGACTCTTGAGTAAAGTGGGTCTTACATCCTTGTATTGTCAGATATGTTGTGTGAATCTTACCGGAGATGGAGGGGGAGGGCAGACTGGGCGAGCCGTAGCCGTAGTCGTTCACTCCAATGACCCTGAAGTCGTAGCTGACGCCTTGTTTCAGAATGTCCATGTTAAACGTGTGGGAAGTGGCCTCTCGTGGGATGTCTTTAATCAAAATATCCCAAAGACCCTCATCTGAAAAAAGGAGAACACTTAGGTGTGATTTTGGTTTCAATGTGTCTGAAATGGGGTCAAATCAGGTCTACAACTACAATAGGACAGATAAAACCAGAGCTGAACAACCATGTCTAAACAGGAAGTAAACCAACAAAACTTTAAAGAAGAAAATTAATTTAAAATGAATGAATGAATGAATTATAAATGGGTCCTTTGCTTTCCTGTTCAAAAGTGCAATCCAGTAATAAACCAGGACTAAACCTGGATTAAACCAGGACTAAACTAGGATTAAACCAGGATTAAACAAGGACTAAACCAAGACTAAACCCAGACTAAACCAGGACTAAACCAGGGTTAACCCTGGGCCAAAACTGGGACCAAATCTGGACCAAACCAGACTCAAACCGGGAACACACTGGGACTAAACCAGGAATAAACAGGGACCAAACCAGGACTGGGGCAAAACTAGGATTAAACCAGGACTAAACCAAACAGGGACTAAACCGGGACTAAACTGGGACCAAAGTGGAACCAACTCGGGACCAGTATGAACATAGCTTTAACCTTTACGTTCTTTCAACAACTATTACACAAATGAATTGTGAAACTTTCATCACCACATTTAAACACATCATTTTAAGTTTAATCAAATACAAATGTGCAGTGAAATGAGCCATTTTTTTCATATAACCATTTGGACTTTCGATATATATATTCTATTAACAAGCTGTTTGTTTGTGTAATAAAATCCCAGGCCTCTGACGCCAACACGCAATTCATAATTCTTAGCGATATTACCCAATTCATCAATTTCACAGCTCGCGTAAAATTTACAGCCACCAAATGTACATCATAAATACTGCTAGGGTCATATTTCAACACAACTAATGGTACTTGTTCTGCCACTGTGCTTTTTGGAGACGCAGCCAGAGTGCATTTATTACACAGGGGCGCTTGTAAACATCGATGTAAGTTTGACTGTTTTAATGGAGTATAGCGACATAAACAGTTCATCTGTCATGGCCGCCACGACCGACTTTAGAAACTTGGAAAAGCAGAAGTAATTTGATTTGGAAAACTTGTACTGTTAAAAAGAGAGCTACTGCCATTTGCATATGATGGAATGTGCTGCGTGGGTTACGGCTTGTTCTAACCCAGATTTAAAACGACACAAAAGTTGGGACGTGGCGCTGTGGTTTTATCAAAGGCGAAAACAGAACACGGGTTTCCAAAATAAAATCCATTATAACAAGCCATAGCCTCGGCGTGCTTTCACATTAAGACACGCTCTTGATAGAAAAACTAAGGAACACTGGGGCCTTAATGATGATTCGGATGACTCCATGTTCCTTTGAAGTCAGACCTCCTGAGCACTGTCTGCTACGACAGTGGGTTTATTGTTCAACTCTCTGCAGGTGCATTGCATTTTTTTTTTTATTTCTGATCTGTAGTCCAGTTGTTGCCCACTATTTAGTTTCTCCTGTGACGCGTTCTCACTCACCAGTCCGTTGGTTAAAACGCACTGGGGCCATAGACTGTATAAAGAAGTGGACTAAGTGAGTGTGACGTCACCCACAGCGTTCGGCTCCAGTCAAATGAAACTCTTTGAGGCTTGAACAGTTATAGCGGCGAATTTGGAGCCAAGTTGCATATTAGGAATTCTGACCGAGCAACCACACAGTCAATTCAGAGCGAGGCTGTTGAAGGTAAAGCCCCTTCCCACTTGCACCGCTGGTTTAGCAGGGAGCGGGCGCTTAGCTGTCGATCGAACCTTTTACTAATGCTAGTACGAGCGCCCTCGAGGAAAGAAGTCTTCTGATTTGTCTGTTATTAATGTTCATATCTTGAGTTCCAGTCACAACAGCGAAATAAAAACACCAGTATCATGTTGAGTGGGGTAATATGAACATTTTAAGACCAAAATGACGAGTCTGACAGCAGCAGTTACAGAGAGAGGGGTGACAGTTTTTCAATAGAAAGTGAATCGGAGCCAGAGTCAATGGAGCCGGAAGTGTGCCTATGCTCACTTCCTATTTGGAACACGATGATTTCAGCTGTGGAATGGCCAATCTCTACTAAACTAAAGGTAAAAGCCTAGTCGTTAACTTGAAAACGACCACTGCATCACACTATATGTGGAACAGAGCGTTTTGAGCTTTGAATATCACAGTTTTTTTTGTTTATCCCAAGCTCCGTTTCCCAGCCTGTTCCAGTCCTTCGTTTGCTGCCTCGCTGTTTTCCCATGCAGTTGCCGATCATTGCTAATCAGCCCTGGGTAGCCTATATGTTCTCCCTTTGTTCAGTCTGTTGTGGCTGGATTGTCATTTCATTTCATTTGTTCCATCAAGAGAGACACGCAGGCTCTATTTCCCAACTAAACCTGTTGAATTCACTGAGACTAAGAAGTGTGGCGGTATTTCTTTGTGTTGCAGTTGAGTCCAGTTTAACCTGCGTGACAATGGAGATGTAGACAGACTAGTAATAAAGGGTTACTCAACAAAAATGAATGAAATGAGTGAAACAAAACACAGCTCCAGGTATGTTTTTGAGGAAGTAACACCATTATAACATGGCTTAAACTTCACAAGAGTCATTTTTTTAATGTAATATAGGACCTTTAAGGGATAATTATGGCTCTACTTCAAATTCAATTCAATCATAACTCACATATAGTCCCATATATAGTATTTAAATCTCACATCACATTCTGTATTTACATTTCACACCCCCGTTTAACTTTGCGTGTGTCACCTCCTCCAATGTTAATCCACGAGCTTGACCCCTTCAATTAGCCCCATGCGTAAGTACTGACTCCCATCTCCCTCCTGAACCGTAATGTCATCCTTAAGCCTTTTAAACCCGCCCCGGTCCTGCCAATCACAAACCTAACACAATGCCATTTGTCTCTATTGCCGCGCTACAATCAATATCCCATTAACATTCCACGGAGCCGATGACACTCTTTCCTTAAACACATCAGAGAAAAAAGTGGTGAAAGTCATTTGTGAGTAAAGAAGAAAGGCTATAAATAATACAGACAGAGATGTTATTGTTTAAAAGTGAACTTGAGACTCAAACTGACAGGGGCGGACATGTTGTTTTTATACTTTAATGGGACCAAAGTGGAGGGTCAGGCCTTGTCAATTTAACTACTCAGAAGAAGCATAGATTCGTCTTTTTATCTGCCAATCATCCTAATCACTCTACAATTATAAAAAGCTAATTAGATAAAACTTGCAGTCTTTTCACAGATCAGTGTCCAAGTATCCCAGATATTGTCATACATCAGCCATGTTTGTCTTTTAAGTCCGGCATTTTGGAGTATATAGACGATAGAAAATACATTTTTTTTTAGATAATGTCACACAAAAGACATGATTAATATACTATGCTGATATCAATATGTTAATCATGAATAAGCAGATTAGGATGGACTTGCGTGAAAGACTTTAAAAAATTTGCTTTTGGGTAAATGATGATGGTCACATTTTTACTTTTGCTTTTCCAGCTTTAAGTCAAAAGTGCTTTACATCAAGGGACCACTCACCCATTGACACACACACTCATACACCTCATACACGCAGACAGTGGGATTTGAACCATCAACTTTCTAACACTCCACCAACTGAACTACTGCGGTGTATTGTTTATAACATTTTTGATGTAGTCAAGGCAAAATCCCATTCAACACAATGCTACTGAATAACAGCATAATACATACAAAGTAGAATATATCAATCAGGAACTTTACTCACTTGATAAGTCTAAGGCTGTGTTCAAACTGATCCCGGTTTAGTCAGGCGCGGTTTGTTTGGGACTCTGAAGGCGGTGGGCCAAAGCACGGTACAGTTGCTCATGTAAGCACACGCGCACCATTTATGTTTTATAAGCCCTGCCTTGTGTGTGGAGAGTAAGAGGAAAGAGTGAATGAACTCATGGTAAACCCGCGCTCACCTTCAGTTAAGGATTGTGACAGACAGTTTTGAATCCTCGTCTCCAGTCCTCACTCCTCCACACTGTCATTTAACCCATAAACTCACAGAGGAGTGCATCACAGTATCACAGTTACTGTTCAAGAGATATTTCTGCCACTGGACTTATTTTCTCTGCTAAAGCGTCAATCATGCTTGAGCACAGCACGGCTCAAAAGTCCTAGTGTGAGTGCGATCTCAGTTTAGTTCTTCTGTTCTAGGCCTGGTCTGGTTCAGTTTTAGTAGCATGTTTAGTCCAAGTTTAGTTCCAATTTTGGTGTCTAAGTACAGTCTAAATGATCAGTACTCACCCGATGGGCGAGCTTCTATGACGTAGCGGGTGATGGGTGCTCGTCCTGGATCTCCACTGCTCCACTGGATCGTTAGGGCTGAACCATGACGAGTGATGAACGGCTCTCCGGGGGGTCCTGGGGCTCCTGGTCAATAATAATACATGTGTAGTTCAATAATAATATATAAATCAGCCATATTATGTCAACCACTGTCTGGTAATTTGAATAAACAGTAGATAGATTTGAATTTTTTAGGCTTTAAACTTTTTGTATAATTTTCAAGAGTTAGAAGGAAGCTGGAAAATTTCGTCATCATAATAATTTAGCTTTGACAAGAGGTAAAGAGGTAATCAAATCACTGTGAATACCTGCTTGTCTCCACAGAGATTCTATTGCTTTGCTTGAAATGTTCTACAGTACGGCATTAAACTTATCCATCTTGCGTTTACTCAGTTTTGTTGCTAAAACTACATTAAAAACAGGCATTCAAATTGAAAGTTGGGTTGGGTCCAGGCACGACATCTTTTCAATGAAGACAAGGCTGTGGACGTACCCTTTACACCTTCAAAGCTCAAAATGCTCTGTTCCACCTTGTGATGTCATGAAGTAGTAGTTTTCAAATTATCAGCGACCTTTAAAATTTGGCTCAGTAGGACTGAACTCACCCAAATGATTCTAGTGAAGGTGTATGGAGCTTAAAATACAGTAAACAGCGTACCTTCTCCTGGTCCTGTGGTGATGTTGGCCTCCACCTCCGGTCCATAGATGAAGGTTTTGGCCCTGATCCTGAAGTTGTACGTGACCCCTTCAGCCAGATCTCTCAGTTTGAGCCACAGTGGGCCGGTCCCTTTCACGTCCACTGTCACTGTTTTACTGACACCTGGAGGTGAGGGGGAGTGCAGACAGTCTCCACAGCCCACCGAGGAGTCTGGGAAAAAAATATAACAGAGAAGAAATGAGTCATCTGAACATCAAATCAAGATGTTTAAGCTCCTACTCAGAAGTCAGAAGTCTGAGACACTAGGATTTATAATGCACAAAGCTGAAAAGGTCTGGGAACTGCTCTGACTTTGTTTACATTGAGAGGCTGGAGTAAATTGGTTATTAAGAATGACTCAGGCTTAGAAATTAAATTAAAGGCCCTGTGCCTGATTTTTTTCAATGCATGTACAGATATATTGTTTAAGTAGCTCTTGAGGTCAAATTTATTCCGCCATGTTCTGTCTGCATCTAATTATTAAGAGTTTTATTGTTCGATAATCAGGAAGTGCCTGTTAGCAGGCTACTTGTTGGCTTTACTGTCACGGCAAAACTCCACATTGGAGTTTGAGTTTGAGCTCAAAAATCTCGTCATGGTGAATAATTAGGATGCTCGGATAAGGTAAGGCTTGCATAAGGTAAGTGAGGAATGTATTTGGACCACTGCAAACCATTTCAAATTGGCTAGTTTTGTTTTTTTCACGTTTTTTAAGACAGCAAAAATCTGGTACAACTTAAGTTAGTTATTTTTAGTTATGAATCTATTTGTTCACTGTGAATTAAGCCTTTGTGACTTATTCAAGGTATGTTATACAAAATTGACTCTTGTGAGCGTTAAACCTCCTCAAAAACACACCTGGAGTTGTGTTGTGTTTCATTCACACATGTTTGAGCCTGCCTAAATTTGCAGGGTTTGTGTGTTAAACATGTGTGAATGAAACAAAAAGCAACTCCAGGTGTGTTTTTGATGAAGCAACAACATTACTACATAGATCATAAAATAGTGTAATATGGGCCCTTTAAAACAAGTGTAGCCATCATAAATTGGCACCTACATCTTACAGTATTGGTAAATTAAAAAGCCACTGATCTGTGCCAAAATAAAAACAGATACATTGGGGGTACCTTCGATGGGAGTGGAGGGCTCGTAGATGAGCCGGTAGCCTTCGATGATGCCGTTGGGGTAGGTGGGTTCTCCCCAGGACACGTTGACTGAGGTGGTGGTCAGCTCACTGAAGTGGATGAAGCTGGGGGCACTGGGGGCTGCAACATAGGAGCAACAAAGTCACAGAGATTTTCAAAAGAACTCACCATTCAGCAGTTTGATGGACTCCACAAGGCCAAGCTCAGGTCACTTTCCGTTCAATATAATAACTTCACAGCATTCGATTTAACAGGGAGTTTTAAAAGTTTTTTTTTTTTTGCTGAAAGACGAAGTTTGTGACTTTGACAAAAATCCCGGCCAATTCAATTTATTTTTGTGTAGCCCAAAGTTACAATGGCGGTCGACTCGGAGACCTTCACAAAACTGTTGATTTAACCATCAGAAAGTTAGCAAATCAAATAACAGGCTAGTGGATTAACCAACATTTATAAGATATTGTTACTCTTGAGTTTAAGCGTGCTGGATTATTAACATGTTAGCAAGATTATTCATAAATACATAAAAAACAAAGAAAACTAAGAGAACAATAGGGCTAGCCAGGATGCCAAAAGGTGTGAAATCACTCACTAGTGGCTTGAATTACTATGCAAAGTAGGACTCAGGCACAGTGCACACTTAGGGTAGCACAATAAACCATACAAACATAAACTGTAGACAATAGCGGTTTTGCATTTCGGTGTAGCTAGCTCATCCATTCAGGTAAATATAAGGCAGTGTCGACCAGAACTGAAGAAGCGGCTTGAATGAGCAGCGAAACATCTCCAGTTTTCACTCCTACAATGTTTTGTCCAGTTGAAGAGTGTACTTTTCTTTTGCCATTATTCATAAATGTTTCACTAGCAACAACAGTATACCACAACAACAGTTTACGTTAGATAGATATTTATTGATGATATGAATCGATGTGGAGGCTGGGTAGAGGCTCAGGATGGGGGTTGTGTCTCAGGCGGTTAGCCCAGCCGATTCAGAAAGATGAACAAAAGACACGGAGTAGGGGAGTAGGAGGGAGTGGTGGAGAGAGCGGAGACAGACGGTGTTGCCGGAACATGCTTGTATAAATAGGGTAATTAGAGGTGTGGTTGAGGTGAGCTGTGGTTCGCTGGAGAGGAGCAGAAGGAGGTTGAGGCATGGTCCTGTTTCTGAATCTCAGTTATTCATATTAAATCCATATATTGGGGTGTAGATGCCCAAGACCCATGAAACAATATTAAAGATTCTGCGTTATTACAATATTGGAGGTGGTTTTATCTATGACCCAAGAGTTCACTTAAGAATAATCATGTAAATAAAAATCTGAAATAAGAATAGAAAGTGATTAGAAGTTCATTGATGGAGTTGTTACCCCAGAAGTAACAAGAAGTTGTACAAGGTGTGAGTTTAAGAACATAAAAAAGCTTTGATTATAAGTTTTAATATTTTAGTCTGATGTTTAATTCACTATTTAAAGTTGGAACGTGGACTTTTAAATTGAAGGGGCCACCGTCGGCTTGTTGTTGTTGCTTGTGATGTTCCACAATATGACATTACCAGCTGTTTTTATGGCCAAAGCACATTGAAAAACACAAAAATATGACTTCTTTCTATGAGCATGGTCACCTGTCTGTAGATCTGAGCTGCAACTCTGCTTGGCGTCTCCATGGGGAAAGATAGATTCTGTGCGTTGAAGGAGAATCACTTGACAGAAAGGTTTTAAGAAGACTCCTGCACACTGTCTCACTCTTGGGTACAACCTAACCATACGAGAGGAAGAAGGGACCGAAAAGTACTAATAAAAGTGAACCAAGAGTGAGACAGTGTGTAGGAGTCTTCTCAAAACCTTTCAGAAAGATAAGTTTGATTCCATGCTGCTAATACAATGTCATCTCCATGTAAACAAGCAAGTGGTGGTCTTGGCTTGGACCCTCCACCTGAAGTTACATAGTACAACTTGAACTTTGGGGCCAATAAAGGAAACAAAGTAATGTACCAAAAACAATCTAACATGTGATATCACTTAGCATTACATTTCTGTTTAAAACACACTGAGCAAGAGAGCGGACAATAGTTGTTTGTCTACAGCTTTTAAGATGGGCCAAGTTTCTGTTTATGCTCCTTCACTCAATCATGGGTCATATGCCTCCTTCCTCCTCTTTATAGGCCCAAAAAACAAAGCATGCTTACATAACCTAAACACTACTTTTCTGTCCATTTTTTTTTAACTTAATGTGAGACTGAGTGAGGGATTTGCTGATTTGAGAGCTATGCACCACGCGGTTTGGCTAACATCATTAGGCATGCTGACAGCAACAATTAGCCTCATCTTTCCCTCCCACTAAAACTCTCAGGGTTCTCCAAACGTATTTAGCACATAAAGATGACAAATGCAGAAATATAGTGCTATAAATTCCACGTCAGCTAGCGCCTTATCTGTTTATTCAGTGATCTCCCTGGTACCATATAATTTCAACATTCTGTCCCCCCAGAAGTCGTCATTTCGTATCAGTGCAATAAGGCAAAACATTACAACTACTTGATTATGTTGTTTTGGTATTTCTCTCACATTTTTCATAAAAAACTAGTAATAAGTTCTAACGCAATCTGAACTCACTAGCTGCCAGTCGACCCATATTTCTTCATTTGGATGTTTGTACAGACTGGGAATACTGAAACTTGTAGATCTTAGAGAAGGTCTTGTCTTTATAATTCCCTTGCTTCTCCTTCAAACTCATTTTCATTTCTAGTGTTAAATATTTTCCCAAACACAAACCCATACATACAAAGCCAGGTGGTTGTATTTTACTATCTTGTTAGCCCATAAAAGTTACATTACCATATTTTCAAACTGGAAAAGTAGGTAGTGAAATTGAATTAGTTCCTAGCTCGTACAAAACTTTTGACCTTAGACTGTACTGTATATATAAATGGACAGAGCTAACCTGCTAGCTGCTGTATTCCAAATAGGAAGTCAGTAAGGGGGCGCTTCTGGCTCCATCGACTCTGGTTTCAATTCACTTTCTATTGAAAAACTGTTGCCCCCTCCCTCTGTAATTGCTGCTGTCAGGCTCATCATTTTGGTCTTAAATTGTTTGTAGTATCCTGCTCTACATGATCTTGGTGTTTTTATTTCACTATTGTGTCCATAAATCAAGATATGAACTTTAATAAGAGAAAAATCAGGCACCTTTTTTCCTCCTGAGGTTGCTCTCGCTAACATGAGCAACAGGTTTAATTGGCAGCTTTGTTAGGTGCCCGCTCCCTGCTAAACCAGTGGTGGCCTTGGCTCTTTGGCTGCTATGATACTCGTGGTCGTACTTCTAAATATAGAACTCGGCGAGCCCCATTGAGCTTCATTTGACTGGAGCTGAACACTATGGGTGAAGTCAGACTCCCTTAGTTCACTTTATACCGTCTATGCTTTTGAAACATTGTTAATAATCCTATGCAAGAATTTTCAGCCATGTACCTGTGTCTGGGATTGCAATAGATAAAATATGCATTACTTGCATCTGATTCTGTTTTTACAATATACTGTTTGGATGAAAACACAAAATGCATTTGTTTATAAGAATAAAGTAAAGCTTTAATCAAGGACTTCCTTCAGCAGTATACTTAACATTTAAAGGTCTGATTTCATGCATTACTGAGTTTCTTTAAACTATTTTGGACACCTTAGCCTTGGCATTTCCTGTAATATAATAAAGTGTAATACAACAGTTGAAAAATGTATTAAGTATAATTTATGTGTGTAGATAACACCTTTTAGTTGACCCTAGTTATCGCAAAAGCTAGATGCAAAATGCCAGTAGGTGCTATACATGTTTTAATGAGGAAACAACACTACAACATAAGCTCAAAAGTGGTATATGGTGCAGTACAGGGCCTTTAAAGCTGAAGCACCCCATTGTTTCTCATAAATTTCTCAATTAAATTTGTATATTCTAAAAACAGAACTTTGTGACAAAACGCAAACGTCTACATAATAAGCGAATATTCATTAAAGAGCCTATATTACGCAAATTTTGTATCTATGTTATAGTGTATCCTCATCAGAAACATACCTGGAGTCATGTTTTCATTCACACAAACCCTGCATATTTAGGCTGTGTTCTTCTCCCAAACTGAAATCTTTCTGTTCCACCTGTCATCAAGTGGTAATCCAGGAAATGCTCCACTGTGTTTTAAAACTCCATACACCTTCACTAGAGTCATTGGAATTGCCAATCTCTACTGCACAAAAGGTAAAAGGAGCTGTTAACTTGAAAACAACCACTTCATGACATCACAAGGTGGAACAGAGCATTTTGAGCTTGGAGATGTACACGGACTGATAATAAATGATAACTGAAACACGTGTGAATGAAACAAAACACAACTCTGGGTATGTTTTTGACGACAACATGATAACATTATAACCATTCTGAATCCATCCAAGAATCAATTTTGTGTAATATAGGATCTTTAAAAATTCACCCATGTTTTTGGACCACATAGTAGCTGTACTTACCTGCTTGTTGCGTGCGCCCTCTAGTGGGTTGGCTGCGCGGTCCGTCCCCTGCGGCGTTGAAAGGAGCCACGCTGATCATGTAGGTGGTATACCCCGTCAGGTTCTTCAGTTTCACCCCTCCCTCCGGCATGAATAGCGTCCGCAATCTCTCCGTCTCATTTTTACGCTGATACTCCCAATAGTAAACCTACACAGGGAGAGACCACAGTACCAGTAAATAAATATTAATGTTGATGTTATGGGACTGTGTAGCTACTTGTGTTGTGCAATAAATCTCCAGCCTATTTCTGTCTTCCCAAAGGCAAAGTGCTGCTATTTCACTCTATTCCCCATAAACGGCTTTAGAGTAATAGACTTTTATTATGGGCCCCTCTGGAAAACCGCACGGACTGGATGTTTTAAGGTAAAAAGTGCACTTAATTGTATTTGCAAATAAATATGGTCCCCACAGGGTCCTAATGGTATTTATGGATAACAATATTTTCCTATAGTGCAGTGTCTTGGGTGTTCTGTCTGCATTTGTTTAATGTAAGCCGAACCTTGTAGCCTTGGATGTCCCCGTTCTGGGCGTCGACTGGAGGGGGGTCCCACATCACGTCCAGCTGGGTGGCGGTGGCGGATTGGATGGCTACGTTTTGGGGTGGAGCAGTGGGAACTATAAAAAAAAAGAAGAAAATACATGTACAATAAGCAGATTTATTTCACAAAATCGACTTTTTAAAGCTTTTAACTGTGTTATAATGCATGTTTGAAATTCAATTCAAGGTTTACAACTGTTTTCACTGCTGCCTGTACATGCCCACTGCTCTGTACTTACTTCGTTCTACAGTTTTATTTTCTTTATCAGGCATTTTGGCACAAATAATACAAAACATTTATATACACGACTGCCTAGTTCGATCCATAAGAGTTTGTTATGATGACGTTTACGCTGACATTGGCTCCTGTTGTACCCTGAAATTTTCTAACCCGGACGTTAGCGAACTCGTTTCTTTGTTGTTTTAAATCCATATTACGACATATTAAAATGTCCAAAATATAACATATTCATCCACAAGGGGCATTTATTATTTAACTATAACTATAAATAACTAACTACAAGACAAGAGAACAAAATTTCGTCTTTAATTAAGGAACCAACTTCTTCCAAATCGTTTAGGAGGTCCTTTTTTATTATTTTCAAGTATTTTTGGTCAGGTGGAATTGGAAATGTTGGATTTGACTCTCATTTACACCTTCCCAGTGGCATATATCTGCATAATTACACCTAAGTGTTTCCAAGGGCCTTAGCAAGATCCAGTGTCTCAAATTAGCTACCAAATCGCCCATAGAATCTCCCACAGGCCACAGTCGTCAAAAAAGGTCAAGTAAAATTTTCAAATTTTGAAAACTAGGAAATTACTAATCTTAAATTTTGCACTACAATAGCCCTGGTTTAAAGTTTAGTCTAGTTTAGTCCTTGTACATGCCCTTACAGAAGGGAGCTATCTTTTTAGTAAGTACAAGTCACTGACAGTTGAAAAAATTCATAACTCTTTTGTTTCTAAATATTTTTCTTGTATTTTTTCAGAGCATTTAGAACTACACTTTTGACATTAATATGAGCAAATACAGCACCGAGGAACAAACCCTCATTGTACAGTGGTACTTTGAGTCACATGGGTCAAATTCACAAACCCAGTGGTGTTACAGTCGACATTTTAACACCAGAGATGCCCCGAGAGTAAACGCCATTAAAGGAATAATAAGTGGTTTTCAAAGACAGGGGGCAGTATGTGATCTCCACAGACCTGACTAGTCCTGATTTCTTCCTGTGAGACGATCTTAAAGAAAAGGTGTTTGTGAATAAACCTCAGACAATAAATGAAGCAAAACATAATATCGAGGATCAAATAAGAGCCATAAGCCCGGAAATGCTTTCAAATGTTATGTAAAGTGTGTTGGATCGGGCTGTTCAGTGCGAAATCGAAAATGGTGGACACTTAAAAAACATTATTTTTAAACATTAGGTCATTTTTACTTCCCCTAGTTTAAGTAGTGATAAGTTCAAGTGTAAGTGAACAATTATAACCGTATATATTGCCAAAAATCTCAGAAGGTTCATTTTTATCTACTGCTAAAATTTGATGAGTATAACTTAAGAATTATAGGAGCTATTGAAGATTTAAAAGTGTCATGACATGAATTGGTCAGAAATAGTTAAGTATATAGATTAATGCAACATATTTATATCTAAGTTGTGTAATGCATCGTGAATATTTCAATGCTTTGGGGAAATACGCTCCCATCACTGTGAAATGATCCACTGTAGTTCCTAATGCAAACCTTGGCTTATCATTTATTTAGATGGTATTTATAGCTTTAATATCTACAAACTATGAGGATTCTTGTTGCTGTTTACACATAGGGTTTGTCTGTACGTACCTGCTTCTCCGACGAAAACCTCGTGAGGGGGACTGCTGGGCCCCTCTCCCACTGCGTTGTACACAGACATCCGAATCTCATAGCGCTTGTGTTTGCTCAGCTCTGGATGGAAAGTAAACAAGATGTCATAAGATACACAGACCATAACTGTAGTCTGTCATTCCCTGTTTTGTATTAGTAGAACACAAAATAACATAATAGACGGACATTTTTAGTGGCAAACTCTCCAACGACTATTACTTACACTTACCAAAAATTACAGTTTGACCATCTGCTACATGCTAATCCAAATACAGCCATGTGCTAAAGCTAAATAAGGCTAAGACTAAATATTATGACAAAAAAAATCTCAGTGAGTGTTAGCTTGACTTGACCTTGCTAATATGTTCCTATTAATGTTTTGCAGTTACACAGATCAGACATAACATTACTGTGCACAGGAGCACGCTAGCTAGCTCACTGCGTCTCAAAGCTAACAGTCACTTTTATTAACACCGGAAAACTTTATATAAACAAAAAAATAAATAAAGGCTACCCAATAATTTGTATATGTGGCATACTTCAGTTTGTGGTGTTGTTTTCATATTTATTATGCCTCAAAATTAGCATTAGCATTAGCATTGAGACACAAACATCTCTCTTTCTAAGCACAGAAGCGTCCCTCACTGAAGTATTCATTTTATTTGTGTAGTGTTTAACATGTCGTCAGCTGTCAAAAACCTCATAGAGATAAAATTGGACAGGAAGTAGTGACGCTAACAGTGAGGTTGCCGGGCGCTACTGTGCTGATAAAGTTTAATGATGTACGCAGACATTGGGGGCGAGGTGTGTTAAGAGTCTTGCCCAAGGACACAACAACAGCATTCACCTGTAGCAGCTCTACCAATGATGTTTATGTCGAGAGTGGGATTCGAACCGCTAACGTTTGGATAAATGGACCAACTGAGCTACTGTCACCAATTGAAGGTTACTCTAGATCAGGGGTCTTAAACTCAAATTATCTGGGGGCCGCAGGAGGCAGAGTCTGGGTGAGGCTGGTCCGCATCAGGTATTCCACAAAAAAAGCTTTGTTAAAATCTTCTCAAACGTCATCACTATTTTCAGCATACATGAGGAAATATGCCAGTTCTTGACATATGTGTTTGGGGTTTACCGATTTGGCGGCATCTCCTACACGCAACATGGTAATCCCACACTAACGTTAAACTTTCATATTGTCCTGCAGGCCACAAAATACTGTCTCGCGGGCCGCAATTGGCCCCGGGGTCACGAGTTTGAGACTTCTGCTCTAGATGATTGTGATATAAAGACGCTTATGACAGTATTAATGTCACAATCAATCAACGCATACCAAACCATATATATGAAACGTGGTTATGTTGTTAAACGTGAGCAACACAACCATCTGCTTTTTCACAATTCCAATAAAACAAAATAATTTTCAGGGTCCAAGTCTCTCAGAGTGTGTCAGCTTTCCTTGGCCTTGCTAGATTGCTCCCATTATTGTGGTGTAGTCAGCCAAATGTTTCTTTCTCTGCAATCCTTACAACATATGGTAGACAGAACACTAGACAGAAAACGAGCTCATTTGGGACAGCTATCGTGCTTTGTGTTTTGAGGCGCTACTTACTGTCCAGCTCGAATTGCGTCATCGTCGGATCGCTCAGATTCCGGATGCTGTAAGGCGCTGGAGGAAGAAGAGAGTTATTAGTTTGTAGATAAAGTGTTTTGGGAAAGACAAAACGTTGGGTTCATTACATTCAAAACTGCCCATAGCTAAAACCTGAGCTGGAGGTCAGAGGATATATATAGTGTGTTTTGTACAATTTTAATGGTAATTGGAAAAAATACGTGTTGTGACCTGGTTTATGGTTAATGTCTCTGTAATTAGTGGGCACAACAAAAACTGGCATCAAGTTTAATGTGTCTTCTGAGTACTTTTTCACAATTATTTTAAAATGTATTCAAAAGCCGTGGCATGGTTGTTGTCACTTGAAAGGATTTTAAAGGTGCACTATGTGACATTTCTGGAGGATATGCCGATACCTGCTGTCTTCATGGAAACATATATGTCTGGAAACATATCACTGTATGACATTAAACTTATTTATTATTTCTTTGATGTCACATCTGTGGAGCCCAGCCCATTAAGAATGCATGTTTCTCACGTTATTAAGAAGAAAAAAAGCAAGATAGATGACTGTGGAATATTCCAGGAAAAAGTAACAACTTCGTAGAAAACTAGAAAAGTTACAAAGTGAAACTTTAAATGTCCTATTTCATATTACACAAAATTGACTCTTGTGAGCTTTAATCCATGTTATAATGTTGTTACCTCATCATAAACAGACCTGGAGTTGTGTTTTGTTTCATTCACACATGTTTGAGTAACACTTTATTATTAGTCTGTCTACATCTTCAAAGCTCAAAATGCTCTGTTCCACCTTGTGATGTCATGTGGTAGTTTTCAAGTTAACAGCTCCTTTTACCTTTAGTTCAGTAGAGATTGGACATTCTAGGGCGCAGACTATCCAAATGATTCTAGTGTGGAGTTTTAAAACACAGTGGAGCATTTACTGTATTACCCCTTGATGACATCATAAGGTGTTTTCAGTTTTGGAGAAGAACACAGCCTAAATATGCAGGGTTTGTGTGTTAAACATTTACCTCTAGTTCAATAGAGATTGGCAATTCCAGGGCTGAAATTCTCCAAATGATTCTAGTGCACAATGGAGCACTTCCTGTATTACCACATGACATCACAAGGTGAAACAGTGTTTTCGGTTTGGGATTAGAACTCAGCCTAAATATGTAGGATTTGTGTGTTAAACATGTGAGAATGAAACAAAACACAACTTGATGACGAAACAACATTATAACAGAGATCAAAAAGTTGCGTAATATGGGCCCTTTAACCAACAAGATCAATATGGCTAATGTCAGTACCCAATTGCTAAATGAAACTATAGGACTAAAAAAAGTGAATTTTCTATTTGGTATACATTTCTATTTCTTGCAAAAACACAAAATCACCCACAGAGTCATCCAAAATTAGCATATCAAATTCTAAAATGCAATTATTCCATTCGTCCCTATAGCTTCTCTGTTAACAAGAGCTGTCCTATCGTTTAAGCTCGCACAATCGCTCTAATCACAGCTCTGGCGACGAATGATGCAACCAGGGCCTAAATTATAGCTTTGGTTACTGCGAGCAGCGATACACAACTCCCCAGTAAAACTAATGACAGCCTGCAGCCCACAGTTACTGATCTGAAGATGAAATGTTTTGCTGAAAAGTGTCAGGACCGCCGGGGAAATCGCGGAAGCCGAATGAGGCTGTGAGAAAGTTGGGCTTTGATGGAGATAATGGGGCCGCTTGACACATAAAGAGCCTGTGTACGGATAATAATAAGCAATGATGAACCCCTTACAACCATGGTGAGCAGTTCTACAAATCATAAGCGTTTGAAACAAGTCTATTTGCAGCAAAACACATCGTTATAGGAGCTGGGAAGAGAAGAGGGTTTTCTGGAGGCTCACATCCTAAACTTTAATATGGGGACATTAACATTTAGCTGTTTGATTAAAGCCAAGACAGCAAACGAAGGAATGATGTGACGTTACCAGTGTATTTCGAAGAATGTATATTTTTTATAATGGCTAAAACTGGGTAGCTGTAAAGATCCGAATGACTCAATCAATTACAAATAGTACAGCATGGAACTGGGTTATTTATTAGAATATTTGAATCAGATGAAACTACGTACACTATATTAATAACAAAGTTTATTCTCTACATTTGACCCATGCTTCACCCTAGGAAAACCTGTCAGGAACTGTGGAACTTTTCCAGATCTTGAGCTAGGCTTGGTCAGGACTTAAGATTGACCGATATGTTTTTTTTCATGGTTGATACTGATTTGAAACCAGAGCAATCAATGATTGATGAGCTCTGCCAATATTTGAGTGCCCCCTTCACAATTAAGTGTTCAGATAAAGTTTTTATTTTATTTTATTTATTTGTTCATTTCAAGATTTGTTCAGATTTGTTTCTATACAAGCTCGAAAAGGAGTGGGAAGAAGAAAAGTTAAATGTCTTTCCTTTAGTCAAGTGCTCAGGTAAACCAACATATTGGCCTATGTTGCAAATTTAAGATTGATAGCTGATATGCTAAAAAGTGCAAATATGATACATTGGCCAACCGATATATCGTCTATCTCTAGTCAGGACTACCTCAGTTGGAAGATTTTACCTATGGTGCATGTTTTGGGTTAATAGGGGAAATTAAGTTCTTGGAGGAGACCCACAGACACAGGCAGAACATGCAAACTCCACATAGAAAAGCCTGAAAGTCAAACCCAGAACCTTTTTGCTGTGAGTCGTGAGTGCTAACTACTCTACCACTACCACTGTGATGCTGAAGTTCTTAACAGACAACTAAAAAGCATTTTTTAGTATACTGCTGGGTTTCAGATGATATCACAACATTCTACTGGCCAATATTATGTAATACAGATGGGAGCAGCTAAAATTAATATTGTTCAAATGCAGATTTTTGTTGGGTCAAGTCACTGATAAAAATGATCAGGTTCAAAGTTTGTGAATTTACTTTTTGATATTTCATGGCAAAGTGCAATGTAATCCAATAGGGAAAACTGTCTCTTGCCCCTCCCAGTTCTCATGTGCTGCTCTTTACCATTAAGCTCAGCCCAGGATGAGGAAGTGGTGATACTACGAATGGAGTAACCACGGAGACGATCGTACAAGAGCTCCCGGTATCTGATCCGAAACCCGAGGAGAATCCCATTGATCTTTTCTTCCACCGGTCGCTATGGGAAACAAGAAACAAAGAATTACATTTACTAAAGATGGATCTTACAGTGAACATATGCCCTTAACAGTTTTAATTATATCAGAGTGTGCGACCCAAAACAACACTTGTACTCACTTCCTTTGCCGTGCTGTTTGTACTTGCCAGCACTTTACTGTAAATAGGGTCATAAATCTTCAAAATAATAAACCATCTTCTCTCCACAAGTGAGTCAGGCAGAATAAAAACCTTTTAGTTTACTATGTGAGCATGTCCAGAGGCAACCCATAGACTGAATACACAAGTACACGCACAAGTCTATGTAAGCTTATAACTCCAGAAGTGCTTTATAAACATGATCTGCTAATTCAGGTGTGAGTCTGAAGATGTGAGCGAAACTGCATTTTGTGTCATTTGCAGTTTGCCATTATAGTCAGATTTTTATGACGGGTACATTTAAAAATCAGATATAACAAACTATAGATTTTTATGTGTTTAGCGTTTGAATGCAGCCAAATGAAGCTAATTGCGGCTAGCAGTTGAAGCAGCTAATCTGCAGCCAAGTATTTGGAAATCCGAGCGCACAACCAAAGAGCCAATCAGGAGAGAGGTTGTTAAAGGTACCCGCTTGCACCGCTGGTTCGGCCAGGCAGCAGACACTTAGCAATGGGCCGTGATAACTTTCAATCAAACCTGTTGTTAGCGCTACCGGAACCGACCTCAGGTAAAGAAGGCGCCTCATTGGTCAGTTATTATGTTCATATTTTAATTTTACGGGCAAAAAAGTGAAATAAAAACGCACTGGCTGTGTCTGAATGCCCACACTATTACCTAGTTAAGGCACTAATTAGGGGTTAGGTCATTTTTAGCGCTGTTCGAAAGCCCAGTTGGTGAGAAAAATTTCCCACAATGCACCTTGTAGACCACAATGCATTTTGAGAGTTGGAAAAAACAAAGCTGAAATCTAAAACAACTCTTCCAATCTTAAACTTTTTCTATTTCACTTTTGTCTTTGCACATCAGTTTGCCCTTTTTGTATAATTTCCCTTGTCAGAACTTGCTCGAGAGTGAACAATATGAGAGAAATTAGATTACTCACATCAGACGTAATGTATTATTAGTTTTTTCCTTACCTGCCAGCGAATCAGCACGGACGTGGTTGTGTGCGGCGTGACAGAGAGGATGCTGGGAGCCTCGTCTGGAGCTGCAGGGAAATAGAAAGAGGAGGCGATAAATGAGCTAAATTGACCAGAAAATGTGCACGACTTAAGACGCTTAATCCAGCCGTGTGCACTGGCATTCATGCTACGTAAACAAATACAGTGACACAGAAGAGACAGCCATTGTGGGTCTCTCCCGGGCACAAAGACACGGGCTGCAAAGACACAAATCAAATCTACAGGAAGAAATGAAAATGAGTAAATAAATTAAACAACATGTATGATTAGAAAATGAATGTTTAAATATTGGTGTTAGTAATTCACAATATATCAGGGGTTCTTGGGTCGACAGTAGCTCAGTTGGTAGAGCGTTTGTCCACTGATCTAAAGGTTGGCAATTGTGAGTCCAGCTCCCACACATGAATGCTGATGTTGTGTCCTTGGGCAAAACAATTAACCCACCTCGCCCCCAGTATCTGCGTACACTGAATGAATGTGTGTGAATGGTTCCTTGATATAAAATGCTTTGAGCGCCTGGAAGGTGGAAAAACACAATATAAAAATGTGACTATTTATCAAGTACCAACACCAGAAAATGTTTGAGAATTTTGCAATGCAAGTCAAGTCTTTTTGGTTGTAGTTGGAAATACATTTTAATATTTCTGTATATTGAATGCATCTAAAAATAAGCCATAACTTTGGGTGGTTTCATCAAAATTAGGACCAAACTGGGTCTAAACTAGGACTTGAACAGGACCAAACCAAGTCTACACATCTGGACTAAACTGGTCTCTGTCATTATAGTCAGATTTTTCAACCTTCTTTATATCGTTTATGATGGGTACGTTTAGCTGGCGAATAAAAACAGACAGACAGATAGGACAAGAATAATCAGAAAACTCAAAACTTTGATTTTTGATGTGTGTTTACATCACAGACTGTATAATAGATGTAGTGATTCACAATATATTGGTAATATTATCGGGGAATTCTTTCATATGTCGGTCAGAAAAATTCCCTGATGTTATAAAAAAAAAAAAAATCAAAAATAGCTAATGAGTTGGCTGCAAGTTTACACAATTATTATAAATAATAGCCAGATATATATTACTTCAACTTTACCTGAATTTGTGAGACCTACTATGTATTTAAATTATGATATTAATGCCAGTACTAAACTATCTATAAGTTAACTGGAAATAAAAGTTTACCAGTATTTTCTTTCTTTCAAGACTCATATGTGTTTGTTTCAATGGGGGTCAGAATGATGAGAAATTAGGACTGTTGCCATGACAATTTCAAATGTAATTGCCTCTTTTGATTGGTGAAAACTCTTCAAAATGTTGCCTAAAACAAGATGCTGAAACACATAAATAGCTTTGCATTGTTTTACCCAAAATAAGCAACATTATCTCCTCATTGTTCACAAGCATCTAAAAATAACATTTAAAAAGCCATCAGCTGAGGCAGACAGAGACAGCTGGGAGGAACAATTATGCCGGGCCATGACAGCGGTGGGTAGAAGACTCGGATTTGCCAAAAGGTTTTAGGGTCTTGTATCACGGCAACAGCAGATGGTGATCACATGACATCACCTTTGGACGAGCCAGCAGCAACGCGAACAAAGAGCCGTGTCCTCCCAGGAGAGAGGGGGCGCCGAATACCCACGTTCTGAGCTGCGGAGCTAAAGGTAAACCACAGAAGCGAGATAGCCCTGGGCGCGGAGGTAATCTGGGTCAAGTTGTCCAAATAACACAACAATTGCAGTATTTTCAGGGAAGATATTTAGAAAAATGTTGATGCAATGATGTGTGTAACAAGATGTGTTTAAGAACAAAAGAAACACAGACATGGATTAAGTGTCTTGCCCAAGGAACAACACCATTCATCTCTGGCAACTGGGATGGTCAGTGGATCTAACCCCACTATACCAACAATGTTTATTTCAGGAGCTGGATTTAAACCACCAACCTTTGGATCAGAGGATGAGCACTATCAACTGAACTAAATACCTTAATTAATACTTCTCTTAACTTATACTGTGTTCACTTTTTGCCTAATAACAAACAATCAGCATTATCATTAGTATCATTATCATTATCAATCAGTATTATTTTTTACTACGTGTGTTCACTTACCATCCTGCAGAGTCGTGATGGCGTCACTCTCCTCGCTGTATTCACTGTCTCCAATGTCATTGGTGGCTTTGATTCTGAACTGGTAAGATGTGAACGGCTTCAGCCTGAGAAGAGCACATACAAAATTACTACAAACAAAATACAGCTCAGATGTTGTTCCCATAAACTGTATAAAGAAGTGGACTAAGTGAGTGTGATGTCACCCATAACGTTCAGCTTCAATCAAATGAAGCTCATCGAGGCTAGAGCAGTTATAGGTGCCAATTTGGAGCAGAGTTCCACATTTGGAAATCCAACAGCGTAGCAACCAAAGAGCCAATCCGGAGCGAGGTTGTTGAAGGTAATGCCTCTTCCCCTCTACACAGCTTAGCAACACAGTCAATCAAACCTGTTGCTAAAGCTACCAGGAGTGAAGCTACCAGGGGTAAAGAAGGTGCCTGAATTGTCTGTTATTAATGTTTATGGACAAAATAGCAAAATAAAAATACCAGGGTCATGTAGACCAAAATGACGAGCCTGACAGCGGCAGTTATAGAGAGAGAGGGGCGACAGTTTTTAAATAGAAAGTGAATTGGAGCCAGAGTCAATGGATCTGGAAGCGTGATCGTGCTCAGTTCCTATTTGAAATGCAGTGGCTAGCAGGTTAGCTGTGTCCATTTATACACACAGTCCATGGCTAGGGCTAAACCAGTAAACCCAGTCTAGACTAGGATTATGTAAGGACTGAACATGGACAGGGATTACAGAGACATGGACAGAATGCAACATCATTTTAACATAACTTACTTTGTGACTATGTAGGAGGAGGCTTCATGGTTGACCGAGGCGGAGTGGACAGTCCAGTTGTGCTCGGGCAGTTCTCGGAGCTGGACGGTGTAGTATCGGACAGGGGACAGACCATCACTGCCAGGCTCCCAGGTCAGCAGCACCTGTCGAGCCGAGACGTCCTTTTGGGGCACCGTGGGGCGACTGGCGGGCTGGGGGCGGGCTAACGAGGGGAGGGGAGAGGCAGAGGAATGAGTTTAATACATGTAATTAAATAATAATTCAAATAATGAGTGATCTTATTGAAGTGATTTGTACTTGTACTTGAGTCAGAGAAACGGTAAATTGTAAAACTTAGGTACATCGATACATAAGTGCGTAGGACAATTGGTATCCATGGGTTTCAGAAGATGAGGAAGATGACAATGAAAAATTAAGACAGTTGCCATAGTGATTGGCAATTTAAAACAAAATATTCTAACTGTGAATGTGTTTTGAAAGTCCTTAAAAAGTTGCATGTAACAGGAAGCAGCTGAAACATGAAAAATACTTAAATCTAAGAGAAAAAGTAAGAAACAAGTCATAACTTTGGGTGGGTGGTCAAACTTGCATACACACCTCATCAAAATTAGGACTAAACTGGGACTAAATTGAGACTAGAACAAGACCAAACCAAGTCTCCATCTGGACTAAACTGGTCTCATACTGGACCAAACCAGAACATGTATAAAACAACCCCAAAAAATAATTAGTGAAGATTATTTCTGCCATTTTCTTTTTAAACAGTGGCAGTAATATAAAGCTGTACTCTACGTGCTTATGTACATATTTGACTTTCTCTACCCACCTATGAAGAATTTTAAATAGAAACAAGGTGAACTCTGGGTAACGGAGGTCGGATAAGAGCGAAATGAAAAATGAGAACAGCGGGACGCCACGAGATCAAACAATTCAGTGAATGCAAATAAAAATGGGTAGAAAAAAAAGAAAAAAGAAAGAAATTAAAGACGGGCGAAGAAGAAGAGATAGAAGGCCCACTATAAACACTTCTGAACGCAAAATCGAGTGTTTGGTATGAGATTATTTACACTGACTAAAAGACCAGAATGCAAACCTGCACCTTTTGGCTTGCATTTGCATATAGGCTATGTATCGTGGACAGAAAAGTGATCTTGATGAATGGAAAGTAGCTAAAGAAAAATGGAAGTTGCCAAATAAACGATTTTGAACGTGGCTTCGGGGGAGGCAGATGGATTGATTCTTTCGCGCAACGGCACCTGAGTGTTACTGATAAACACCCGGGGGGCAAAGAGGCTGCTTAGAAATACATTTGCGTATATCAGATTGTTCTCGAAAATGAACTAAGAGCAGTGGAGACTACAGATGTTTGATTCAGATCTGCCACCTGTGTGCGTCATCAACTGTGTGTAAACAACTATGCATGGGTAGATTGGGATAAAGTACTGCGCAAAAGTCTGAAGCAAGTTTTAAAGAAAGTTTAGGGAGAAAAGTACAAACAGAGAATATTTAAACTATAGGTATTGGGAAGGATGGAAGGATGAGCTCTCAGTGGTAAAGTTTCAATGCCCTGACCTGGTCTTAAAGAGGACATATTGTGCTTGTGTCTGCCGTACAGTTATCATCTACGACACCCCTGGATGTTATAATTTGCACATGTTAAACCATATGTCAGTGGTGGTGAGAACGAGTGTTGATTGGCAATATGGTGTCTTGAAAATTAATGATTAAACATGCACAAGTCACTCTAAAAACAACTTCAAGAGGGTAAATGAGAAGAGGAAACAACTATAAAATCGTTAAAGCTCTGAAAAAGCTCCATTTTGTGTAACAAGTCTGATTTAAACTTATCCGTGGTACAGTATCCATGGGTTTCAAATTGGTGAATTCAAAACAAGATGTTAAGTCCTCAAAATGGCGCCTAAAAACAGAAAACTGAAACCCATGAATATGTCACAATAGTTAAAAAAAAGGTGCACATATAATAAAATATACTTGTTACACTTTGTACTTAGATTGGCGGTCTCGGCTAGTGTGATTTTTTACATATAAATAAAGTGAAAATCAAAACGAATACAAAACTTTACAAAACCCAAGAACGTGGAAGCTCATGATGTCTATTAATAACCTCATAGTTATTAATAGTATTACCTCTCTTCTCAGTAGTGACCACCAGGGCCTCTGCAGACTCCCCCCAGCCTTTCCGAGTTTGGGCCGTGATCCTGAACACGTAGACGGACTCGGGTTTGAGGCTCGTGACGGTGTACTGGCGAGCGCTCGGGTTCAGGACATCCACCGTGGCTCCATTACTGTGGGTGGAGTTCAGGTGGTAGGTGATCTGATAGGCTGAGGGACACAAACAGGAAGTCATTATAGAGCTGTGTGAAGTACAGAATATGTGTGAGTTCATTATTAGTTAGGTCAATCATTATTCTTATTTGTATTGTTATTATTCGTCCTTTTCTACTTTTTTCTTCTTCTTCTATCTCCTCCACTTTTTCTTCCTCTTCTTCTTCTTGTTCCTCTTCTGTCTCTTCCTCTTCTTCATGTTCTTGTTGTTCTTCATCATCTTTCTCCTCCACTTTTTTCCCTCTTCCTCCTCCTTTTTCTCCTTCTTGTTCTTGTTTTTCTTTATCCTCCACTTATTCTTCCTCTTCTTCTTCTTCATCTTCTTATTCTTCCTCTTCTTATTGTTCTTCATCATTTATTTCCTCCACTTTTTTCCTCTTCCTCCTCCTCTTCTTCTCTCTTCTTCTTCATTTCCTTGTTGTTCTTCATCATCTTGTTCTGGTTCGTCTCATCCACTTTTTCATCCTCCTCTTCTTGTCCTTGTTCTTCCGCTTCTTCTTCTTCATCTTCTACCTCCTCCACTTTTTCTTCCTCTTCCTCCTCTTCTTCTTATTGTGCGTCTTATTCTTCTGTCTCTTCCTCCTCTTCTTCATCTTCTTGTTCATCCTCTACTTGTTCTATCTCTTCTTGTTCTTCTTCATCCACTATTTTTTCTCTTCTTTTTTCTCTTCTTTTCTCTCTTTCTCTTCCTCCTCGTCTTCTTCTTCTCTCTACTTCTTCATCTTCTTGGTCTTCTTCTTCATCATCCTCTTGTTCTTCTTCATCTATCTCCTCCACTTTTTCATCCTCTTGTTCTTATTATTATTATGATGATGATAACAACAACAACAACAACAACTACTACTACTACTACTACTATTATTATTATTATTGTGTTTTCAGCATTTTATATTGAAATGATGTAATTGTTTATAGAAGTAATACTAATCTACTATTGTCGCCACAGCTGCCCTGGAGCAGACTGACAGAAGTGAGGCTGCCAATCTGCGCCATCGGCCCCTCTGTCTCTCACGCACACCCCATGTTCAAACAGGACAATGTGGGTGAAGTGTCTTGCTTAAGGACACTACACTGGACCCGCTGCTGCCCTAATACAGCACTTGTTATTCTCAGCGGTCTCCCATCCAAGTACTAACCAGGTCCAACCCTGCTTAGCTTCTCAGATTAAAAATCAGGCATTCTCAAGGTGCTATGTGGCTATAATTGTTAAATATTTAAAAGTTTAAAATAGCTGCAGCGTAATTTACAGTATATCTGCCATATAAAAATCCATGAACGCACCAACCGTGGTTTAAACCAAGACTGACCTCATAATGTCACCCGTACTCGTAAATCGTCTCAAATTGCACCTATGGGCCAAGGGCTGTATTAAAGCCAATAAGAGAGCCTTTAAGTATTCAAGCATGAGAGGTTTAAGAGCCCAACACTTCTTCTAAGAATATAAAACCGTAGTAAAAGACTGTGGAAGCTGCATACCTAGAATAATGCCATTGGGTTGTGACGGGGACTGCCAAATGAGACGTACTGAAGTGGTCCGCACTTCGGGAAACAGGATCCCCACCGGAGGCCCAGGCACTGAGGGAGAGCAGGGATGATGGTTAAGTCATGAAGTTGTAGCAAAGAACTTTTTAGTGTGTTTTGCGGTATGGAGTTTTAGCAGTTAGCAATGGAAACAAAAATGCAATGTCGAAGAGTTTTAGCTAATCAAATAATGGGAATCGTGATTACAAGGCGGGTACAGCAGCAGGCAATCAACTGCAAGTAATGTCAGAGCCTGTTATGAAAGCATCAGCAGGTTTGTCATTATAGAAGTATTTCATGCATAAACATATATATGCTAAGACAAGAATAGATTTAAACCATCTACAAAATATAAAAAGTAGAAGCTGATTTTCAAATCTAATAAAGCGTCAAATATATTGATTTTCATAAAGATTTGTGTTGAATTTTAACAGAAAACTTCCCAACTGTTTTTATTTGTATATTTTTGTTTGATCAAATTATGAACGTGTTAAAAATAAACCCGCAGCCTTTTCAGCAGGTTTCAAACTATAATAACAATACTTTTACTTACTTTTCATTTCTGTTCAAAATGTAGTAGAGGTGAAAGTACAGATAGATGCTCTCAGTTGTAGTGAAGTAAAAGTAAAAAGTATCCAAAAAGAACTTAAAGGTCCTATATTACGCTAAATGCCTCTTGTGAGTTTTAAGCCATGTTATAATGCTGTTACCTCCTCAAAAACATACGTGGAGTTGTGTTTTGTTTCATTCACACATGTTTGAGTAACACTTTATTATTAGTCTGTTACATCTCCAAAGCGCAAAATGCTCTGTTCCACCTTGTGATGTCATGAAGTGGACGTTTTCAAATGAACAGCTATCTTTTACCTTTAGTTCAGTAGAGATTAGCAATTCCATGACTGAAATGATCCAAATGATTCTAGTGAAGGTGTATGGAGCTTAAAAACACAGTTGAGCACTTCCTGTACAAGGTGGAAAGAGAAGTCTTTACTGAAATATATAATATTTGTGTGTTTAACATGTGTGAATGAAACAAAACACAACTCCCGATATGTTTTTGATGAGGAAACACCAACATAGATAAGGAAATTGCGTAATATGGGCTCTTTAAGTAAACTACAGATGCCTAATATTCTCCTACCATCATCCAGTGTCCGCTCTAGTATGGGAGGGGAGCTCGGTCGTCCATCTCCAATCCGCGTAAAAGCTTGAACCTGTATCTCGTAGAGCACGTATTTTCCGAGGCCGGTGAGCTGTACACTGTGGGTGGCGTTTCCTTCCACTGTCCAGAAATGTACGCCGTTATCTGCATCCTTCTCTTTGTACACCACCTGGAAAAGGAAGCACATACCGCAGTCAACTCCAAAGGAAAACCGCAACAGGAACACATCTCCGAGAATGATTAAAAGTTGTGGATGAAACAGAGTCCGCTTCTGACACAGACCTTATAGCCCAGGATAAGGCCGTTTCTATCGGGTTCGGGGACTTCAAACCACCGCACCAGGATGCTGCTCGATGTGGTGGCAAAGGCAGAGACGTTGGTCGGACCACAGGAGGGGACTGGTAAACAAAGATGAGATGTGTTATGATTTCATATGGCGTGTTTTTGTTTGTGTGGTCTTTAAAGTGAAACGCGAGAACAAGGCAATAACTTTAAAATGTAGAAGTAGAAGTAATTCAACAAAACCCATCATACAAACCTTAAAATGCATGTTAGAGTAAGCCTCAAGGTAACAGAGAGGTATCAATCCAGCTTTTTCAGTTCTGATACTGATATCGATATTAACCGAAACCAGTGTAGAGACTGAAAGTGCCATCACTTGTTTCCTTAAAACTCAGTTGTCTCATTACACAAGAGATCCAACTGTGTTACGTAACTGTTATCTCGACTGAACAGCTTCGTATGAATTAAAGATCAAACATTATCAGACATTCCAGGCCAAAATCTGCCTGTAAATAGTCCTATTACATTCAATTAACGGGCGTTATGTGGGCTCTTTAAGTAAACCAAGTTAACCAGGATATCAACTTAACCGATACCATGGAACTGATACCCGATCCAGCTAATTTTTCAATTTTTGCTCCAATGGTATGGTGAGTATATTAACCTGTAGAAAAAGACAGCATTTTGTGAATAGTTAAAGGTCCTGTACTCAAAATTTGCCTTGCCCCAGTACAAATAAATTATAAAAGCAGCTCTTGAAGTCAAAATATGTCTGCTCTTTGCTGTCTGAAACTGGAAACAATAGCTGTTTACAGTTTCAGTGAGGTTAGCCCCTCCCCTCAGATAGATTTAAAGGCAGTTCCCACCAGCATTCTGATCAGAACTGAAGAAGCGGCTTGGATGAGCAGCGAAACGTCTTCACTCCTACAAGATTTGTCCAGTTGACAGATTTAACTTCTTTGTTTGCTAAGAAACAAGGTGTTAAACTTCTATTTTAGTCCACACACCCCTACTACTGCTACTTCTAAGTACTTATCTTATTATAGGATGAGATCATTTACACAACATCCTCAAGTCTGTTAACAAAAGGTGTCAAGTTCATTAACAGATTTTTAGAAGTTGGTTTAATTAATTCAGTGCTATTGTGCAGAAGTTTGTCATAAGTTAGCCACAAAGACGTCACTTCGAAGGCACACTGTGTAACATTTCCGTTGGAGGGTATATGCCACCTGCTTGTCTTTACTCAGATCGTTTTCCTAGAATGTTCCACTGTAGAGCGTTAAACATATGAATCTCCATTGATACATTGAAGTAGTATACGTGGAAGTATTAGGTAGGTACGTTCACTGCCACATTATGAAACACTTTAGGCTAAGCTGTAACATCTCCACAAAAACAAGTAACCCAGAGACCGTATATATAAACTATCGACTCTGGCTCCAACTCACTTTCTATTGAAAAACTGTGGCCCCTCTCTCTATAACTGCTGCTGTCAGACTCGTCATTTTGGTCTTAAAATGTTCGTATTAACCCGTTCTACATGATCCTGGCCCCGTAAATCAAGATATGAACATCAACAATACACAAATCAAGCGCCTTCTTTCCTCGAGATTGCTCCCGCTAGCGTTAGCAACAAGTTTAATTGACAGTGTTACCAAGCACCCACACAGAGCACATAGAGCGGGCGGGAAGGAGTGTTATCTTCACCAGCCTCACTCCGGATTGGCTCTTTGGTTGCTATGATAATCGCGGTCGGAATTCTAAATATGGAACTTGGCTCCAACTCGGCCCCTATAACTGCTAGCCTCGATGAGCTTCTTTATACAGTCTATGGGCGTACCCTTGATCATAAAGTTACTCAGTGCGCCTTTAAATAACCCTTTCATTCCCCATTTCTACCCACCTACCCTTTTATATTTGTTATACCATATCTACCATCTGCTATAGTACCCGAGTTTGTGTGCGTAGTATCTAATGTCCCTGTCTGGTTTTGTGATAAAAATGGCTTAAGAATAGACCCTTTCTTTGCCCGGGCTCTTTCTGCAGCGAATAAGGAAAAAAAACATCTTGGAATTCAAACTTTCGTATCCATGTGTTCCTAATTTCCTCACTGCTTCCATTCCTTGCTACTCGCAGCGTCTGGCACCAAGGGGGAAAAAAATGGGTTGTTGAAATAGAGTCAGCAAAGCGACGGCGAAGGTCCTCACAGTCATGAATAAAACATATGGGCCGTCTAAATGATATGAGTAATAATTCAGGCGGATCAAGGTGTTAGGAAGTAATAAGGTGTTTTTTTAAACTTTGTGAATCTGTGAAAGTACTTTTGGCTGTACTTCAGGTGTTGGAGTGTGGGGATTTGTAACGCCTCAGTTATAAATGTTTGTTTCAAGGATGGCGTTCGCTCAAGTGGGATATACATGGTTGAGGATGGTTTGAAGTGATTTACAACAGTATAAAACTATAGGGTGTTTTTGGGTATAAACTCAAATCTATTTTTGACCTAGTATGACAAAAAAAAGTATAAAAGTAGCAGAATTACTTAAGTATTCTGAATGTATATTTATATGGGGGCGACAGCAGCTTAGTTGGTAAAGTGTTTGCCCATTGATCAGAAGTTTGGCGATTCAAATCCCGTTCTCGACCTAAAAAATTCATCGATTGAGCGGTCAGGTTGGCGGTGCAATTCTAGCTCCCAAAGATGTTTACTGTCGTTGTGTCCTTGGGCAAGACACTGTATGTGAATGGGTAAGTGGTTGCTTGATGTAAAGCACTTTAAGTACAGTTAGAAGTAATGGTATTGGAAGTACTTTGATTGTATTTTATTGTATTTTTGAACCATTTTATTTGCTGTAAGTTTAGATTTTGGTTGTTTTATTTGTGTATTCATATTTTGTAATACAGATCTTCCCAAAATTCTGCTACCTCAACATGTTTGAACAAAGATTTAGTAAAAAAAAGTTTATTAATAAGGATTCAAGCTTCGTAAGTAATTAATATCTTAACCCGCGACTCCAAAACACACAAGATTTACACTAGGATTGTAACAGAATTAAAAGGTAAAGGGTAAAGCCGTGACTCACCCGACTCCCTGGTTCTGCCCCTGACCGGCTGGCTCCATGGGCCCGTCCCGATGCCGTTGATGGCTTGAACTCTGACCTCGTACTCGGTCCACTCCTCCAGGTCTTCGATGGTAAACTCTCTCTCCAAACGGTCGGCGATCACGTGGGTCAGAGCGCGACCCGACGACCCCGACCGCGAGTATTGGATCCTGTACCCCACCAGCTCCGGGTTTCCATTGTACTCCCATTCAGGCAAAGGCTGTGGAAATATGATCAAACAAACCAATCAATGTTTATTTCAGATTTGGAAAGTTAAAAGAATGATGCATAGACAAAAATACAAAATAACATCAAATAGGAGGCAGTTTATTATAGATTTTATACAGAATAGCCAACACAAGTCAATCTTCCATAACTTATATAACTATATAAAATCTAACGACAACATACAAAGTAGGGACATGTTTCTCAACAAATAAATAGATAAATACTCCTCTTTCATACCACATAGAAGTAAAATACCACCACTTTAATACCCCATACAAGTACAATACCCCTCTCTTTAATACCCCATAGAAGTAAAATACCTCTCTTTAATTCCTCCTCTTTAATACCCCATAGACGTACAATACCCCTCTCTTTAATGCCCCATAGAAGTACAATACCCCTACTTTAATACCGCCTCTTTAATACCCCATAGAAGTAAAATACCTCTCTTTAATTCCTCCTCTTTAATGCCCTATAAAAGTACAATACCCTCCCTTTAATACCCCATAGAAGTAAATACCTTACTTAGAAGTAATACCCCATAGAAGTAAATACCCCCTCTTTAATACCCCATAGAAGCACAAAACCCCCTTTTTAATACCCCATAAAAGTAAATACCCCGTCTTTAATACCCCATAAAAGTAAATACCCCCTCTTTAATACCCCATAGAAGTAAATACCCCCTCTTTAATACCCCATAGAAGTAAAATACCGGCTCTGATATCCCTGTCTGTTTTTGTGATAAAAATGGCTTTTGCCCTGGCCAAGAATGGGACCCCTCTATCCTCTTTAACACTGCATATAAGTAAAATACTCCCTCTTTACTAGCCCACAGAAGTAAAATATTCTTTTCCTTTGTACAATACCCCCCTCTTTAATACCCCATAGGAGTAAAATACCCTCTCTTTAATACCCCATAGGAGTAAAATACCCTCTCTTTCATACCCCATAGAATAAAAATATGGGATATTAAAGAGGAGGCTCTTTATTAACCCACGGAAGAACAGTATGCCCTCTGTAATACCCCACAGAAGTACAGTACCCACTCTTTAATACCCCATAGAAGTACAGTACCCCCTCTTTAATACCCCATAGAAGTACAGTACCCCCTCTTTAATACCCCATAGAAGTACAGTACCCCCTCTTTAATACCCAACAGAAGTACAGTACCCCCTCTTTAATACCCCACAGAAGTACAGTACCCCCTCTTTAATACCCCACAGAAGTACAGTACCCCCTCTTTAATACCCCATAGAAGTACAGTACCCCCTCTTTAATACCCCACAGAAGTACAGTACCCCCTCTTTAATACCCCACAGAAGTACAATACCCCCTCAGTAAGAGTGAGAGGGGCTTATTTACACTTATTTAAAGCCTGTCGTTTAGCTGCTGTCTTGTAACTTGTAAATGAATGTGAATAGTAAATAGTGAATATTTGAATGTAAAATATGCAGTGACTCAAATACTGTAAACCCCAGATTCACGTGGTGTTACGACGAATGGCATGAGATGAGCTATTTTCGCTCTGACATATGTTACCAATTTCACACTGGGGCTCCCACAGTCATTTGTCATTTGTTGATGTCACAAAAGCAGTTGTCTGTGGAAAATGTGATGAATTAAAATATGTTGGCATAAAATTAAACCAAAATTACTCCAAAATCTGTCCAAACTTTGGCATTCCCAACCTATCACTCACCCACAATGATGCTATTCTTGCTGTGGGGATTGTATTCAACGTGTAAAACTCCTACGACAGTTTGGACCACACATAAATATAGACGACATCACATGAATTATAATTAAACTTGCAGTAATCCGTTTTAGTTTAAAGTGGGCCTGTCTTATTAAGCTTCTTGCTAATATGTGCATATAGCCAATTTGGAGCCAGGCTGTTGAAGGTAACACCCATTCCCACCCGCATCACTGATTTAGCATAGAGCGGGCACTTAGCAACGCTGTCAATCAAACCTGTTGCTAACGCTAGTGGGAGTGACCTCGGGGAAAGAAGGCGCCTGATTTGTCTGTTATTAGTGTTCATATCTTGATTTACGGGCGAAATAGCGAAATAAAAAATACCAGGATCACGTCTGTCTGTTATTTTGGTCTTAAATACGAACATTTTAAGACCAAAATGACGAGTCTGACAGCAGAAGTTATGGAAAAAGGGGTGACAGTTTTTCAATGGAAAGTGAACTGGAGCCACAAGCGCGCACATGTTCACTTCCTTAGCAGGTTAGCTATGTCCATTTATATATACAGTCCAAGGTTTAGTGCTAAAGTTTCTACCGTCACAAATGTGGTTGTATAAGCCTACTTTTCGCAACACATTTTATTCAAACACTACAATACACATTCACCCATGCCAACTCTCTCAGTGTTAACTTTCATTTCCACATCATTTATACTATGAGGTAACAGTGGCAGGGGGTGGAGTTGTTGTTCTATAACTAGACTAGATGTCTGGTGGTTCGATTCCAGCTCTGACCAGTCCAGATTGACCTTGTGTCCTTGGGCAAGACACTTCACCCACAGTTTGTCTGTATATGAGTGTGGTCTGTGAGGTTGTAGACCGGCTACCACTTTTATATCAGATAGTCAAAGAGCAACTAAGGTTTGAGTTGCTGTAGAATACATCAGCGAAGTTATTTCTTTGCCTGGAATGTTACGCAGTATGGCATTAAACATCTATCTCCATAAAGACAACCAAGTGATGCCACCGGGCCAAGTTACAGGTCAGATCTATGAAGAGGAAACACAGCTTATGGTAAAAATAGATCGAGATAGAAAAGTTTAATACGATATCGTTCAGTATTCTAAGCAAAATCTTAACATCTCCATGGAAACAAGCCATAGCCCACACCTGAAAAGTTACAAAGTGCACCTTTAGTTCCCATACATTTGTAAACATATATTCTTACCATCCAACGCAGCCACAGACTCGTCTCACTGGCCGTTCTCAGTGTCACATTCGCGGGAGCCATGTCTGGAGGGGCTGGGAGCGTCTGGATTTTCCTGGAAGGTTGACTCGGAAGACTGCCTCCCACGATATTCACCTGACGCATCCGGAATCTACAACAACACAGGGACGAACATATGCTGGAAAATTTCTCGAAAACAAAATGTGCAGACTAAGAAGTGCTTACACGGAGCTTATGGGGTTTGAACTACGATCATAGCACGGGATATGAATACTACGATGAACGTGTACAGCTTATAAGAATAAATCCGACTACAATGATTTCATGAAATGTACAAGTTGCAGTCTCTTGGCATCGGTCTAGAGGGAGCTAGCTTTTAGTGCGATGTTAATTGGCTATCTTGAATCTGATTAGGGAAAACAAGCGCCCGGCTACAAGATAAAAAGTCCTTCGCTTGCTGTAAAAATAATCACGTCATTATATGCTTGTGTCGGAATCGCAGGAAGTAGTGAATATAGAGGAGGAATGAAAGCACTCCTGGGATAAACCGATGCAGAAACACACCTAGCTGCAGTGTAAGCAAGTTGTTCATTCAATTTTATATTAGCTGGCAGTTTATTGGAAAAGTAATGAGTAGGCTGAAGCTGAAAAATGCTGTTAGCTCTCTGGAATTATAGTGTGTATAGTGTAATGCTATTTTAACTGTATATTTTCTCATTCATTAATTTTCTTTTGCTTATTTTAATCAGATCTGGCAAGTGGTTGGAGCCCGTCCTTCTGCTGTTGGATTGAATGGAGTGGATTTTTGATGATGAAGACAAAAATACCGTCTCATATTTATTCATTTGTTGGGATTTTGGAGATGCTAGGTTACTAACAAATGCATGGCTAATTTCTGTGTTGGATGGGAATAATACTAATGCAATACTAGTACTACCAACATACTGTGTGGGCAATTAAAACTGCCTCTATCCAGTCTCTTATACTGCAATTTGTAAGGGTGCGTTCTAGCTAATCTGACTAAAGCTGAGTGATGGAAGAAGTACTCAGGTTTGAAATTTAAGTAAAAGTACAGATACCTGAGCAAAAAATACTGAAAGTAAAAGTATTAAATGAAAAAATCTGCAGTAAAAGTATTAAAGTGGTCATTTAAAAAATTACTTTAAGAGTAAAAAGTAACTAAGTAAGTATTTCGCACAGATTTTGAGATCTAATAAAGCTTCAAATGTATTGGCTTTGTTTAAAAAGGGATACATTTTGTTCATGTGAAAAAACTGAATTGCATTTTTTTTTCTAGCTGTTTTTTTTTTTATGTTATATTTCTGTTTGCTCAAATTATGAAATTGCTCTCGACATAAACATCATTGGTTGAGCGGTCAGATCCACTGATCCATAGGTTGGCGGTGCGATTCTAGCTCACACAGATGAATGCTGTCGTTGTGTCCTTGGGCAAGACACATAACCCACCTCGCCCCCTGTATATGATTGTGTGTGTGAATGTGTGAGTGGTTCCTTGTTGTAAAGTGCTTTGAGTGCCTTGAAGGTGGAAAAGCGCTATAGAAAAATGTGACCATCTTAATAATAAAAAAAAAGTCAAAACTACCTGGACTAAACCAGGGCTAAACCAGGATTAGAACAGGACCAAACCAAATCTACATCAAGATGAAACTGGGCTCAAACCAGGACAAGTCAGACTTTGAGCTGAACTCTACTGACAACCACATAATTACCGATAAAACGTGAAAGGGTTGAGTCCTGGGACCACCAAAGATCGGGCATCTGGTTCATTTGAAACCTGGTGCACCATGACCCATTCGTCATTCTCTCCTGTCGCTCCCACCTTCAAAAAATATCAACACATATTAACACATCTGTATTTGGTTAAAGCAGTAGTAGTAGTAGTAGTACATATGACACAACAGACTTCTCATTTCACTAAAACACAGGGACCATTTTTTTGAATTTACAAAAAAATCCTGCCTAGTTTTTCAAATTTTGTTGTTTACAGCTGTACTTGGACACTGGCAGCAGATATGACATACGTGAAGGTACCGTCATTACTGTTACTTAGCAACCATAATGCTAACAAGGGCCAAAACTTGTAGTTACTGACTGTATCTGAATGTCCACACTATTCCGCACTATTTAGGAGTCACGCCATTTTTAGTGGTGTCCGAACGACCAAGGAGTGAAAAAATAGCGCACTCAAAATTTCCCACAATGCACCTTGAAAAGTAGTGGGCGTCGCTGATCACTAGACCGGTCAATATAGACCACAATGCATTGCGAAAGTCGGAAAAACAACAGCAGACAATGACTGAGGTTTTTAACACACAACACGACTGAATGAAGCAGACAGAAGCACTGTTTTTTCGCACTGTGGCTCGCTGAATATGAATAAACCACTGCTGTATAAAATTGCTAGCCTTAGCCATTTCCATATTTCGGAAAAAACGTTTAAAAATCTGGTTGTTTACTTGAGATCCAGCTAGACAAAAACGTGTAAGTATTTCGTGCAGATTTTGAGATTTAAATACTTGTGTGCCAGTCCAATCTGATCAGTATTTATGACAGAAATCAAGTTTTATCAGACATTTTTTCCCTCAGACACCAGAGTCTGAATCGGTCTGTGAATGAGGCACTACAGAGTCTAAGGCCTATGTAGTGAAGAGAGGTTATGGGCTAAGACATTCAGACACAGCCAATATTTGACCCATGACAACATCGTAATTTGGTTTAATTAAAGTTTAAACCGCCATACGCTTAAATTGTTCCTGTATTTTAGATGAAACTGATGACATATTTGTATCCACCTTACCCCGGAAGTTGCCTTGGACGCCACCATCGTCATTTAGGTTGAATTATTTTGCACGGAGCTGCTGATCTTGGCAGCAAATAAGTTCTACACGGACTACAGACCAGTTTTACAGCTTCACAGAGAATCGGTGCAGTGTTCACTTATTGTTGCACATAAACATTGAACATTTTACTACTTTATATGATATTTTAGCGTGAAAACTTTCCCAAATTCTCCATTGAAACGAAAGGGATTCCCACACAACCGGATGTGGGCAGGACTGAATAAGGTCAATAGGTATTCTGCTTTAGAACTACTACTATTTGTACTGTATACTTCTGATGTCAGCAAAAAGTAATATTCAAAACACTGAAGAGATTAAATGAATATATTTATATTTATACTATATCTATATTTAATACAACTTTTAACCATGCTTAGACTTTAATACTCAAACCATACACATAGCTCTCAGAATGTCATTTTTTTCACACTTTCTGCTGCTCACACGAGAATTCAACACTAGATGGTCTTGCTACGTTAATTAGAGCTGTTAAAAGAGGGATAATTTTCACATCTTAGAAAAAACCTTTAAAAATCTAGTTCGTTTACATGAGACATTTTACACACATTTTACATTGAGAAAAACGTGTTTGGTTATTACTAGTCCATAAATACTTCTGTGCCAGTCCAATCTGATCAGTATTTATAACAGATACAACTACTACTACACTATTCCTGTATTTTTCTACCTTTCTTTTAAACTTTTTTCTACAAACTGGCACTTGACTGATGTAAAACTAGCACATATTTATCACAGATACTAAATAACACCCATATCATATGCCAAACCCGTCATATCCACTTTAACCAAAAACTTCAGGGTGGCAGAGTTCAAACTGTAGTGTAACTTTGCATGAGAAAAACAACAAATCCAGTACCTGCGCCTCCACCTGCCAGCGTGAGATGGAGGTTTTGCCGTCGTAGCCCGGTTTGAACTGCAGGGTGACGGAGCGAGGGCCCGTGTTGGAGACGGCGATGTTTGTGGGTGGCCCGGGCAGCTCTGGAGTCACACAAGGGACAGACACAAAAGTTACACTCTGCTATGGAAGTGTGGAAGTGTACAGTGAGCATGAGGCTAGTACAGGCTGCAGGGGAATGTGTTTACAACAGCGCTCCCTGGTGGTGGTACAGATAATGCACATGTAAGATCAGTGTTTTAAGGTGGACAGAGACAGATTTTTTTTTTTTTTTTTTAATTTTGTAGAGGATACTAAGTTATAAAAATAATTAAAAAGTAATCATTATAAAGCAATATCTGATAAAAGTGGGATTGTGGCAATGCAAATATATGTTTTTACAACTACTACTGCTACTCACATTTGAGCTGCGGTGGAATGTAACAAAGTATAAGTAGTTAAGTACCGTACTTAAGTAGAATTTTTAGGTATCTGTACATTTAATCGTGGATACTTTTTACTTTTACTTCACTACATTGAGAGAACGTACCTGTACTTTCTACTTCACTACATTTTTGAACAAGACTGAAAAGTAAAAAGTACTTTTCATATGATTTGAGGGGTTATTATTTATCATGTTCGTGGTAATATCTTGACTTTTTGCTTTTTTACTTAAGTAGAGTTTATCATGTGATACTTTTACTTGAGTAACTTTTTACCTCTGTATCTGTACCTTTACTTAAATAAAAACACTGAGTACTCCATCCACCACTGCATTAGAGTAACAGTAGTATAGTAGTGATAGTAAGATATTAAAAGTAGTAGTAGTGGGAGTATAATTGGAGCAGTAATTGTATCTAAAGTTGTTTGTTTCAACCAGTTCATACTTTCTCAAATGTTCACTTTTATTTAGTAAATTGGGAACACACGATATTGAGCAGTAAAAGAAAGTACAAAAACCTCCCTTCTGTACAGTGTTGGGAAGAATACTTGTAGTAGTAATATTAATACTTGCTAATGCTGTGCAGTTTGAAGCTAAAATTGTGTAATCAAAAACGAAATTGTTGTTTTCTATTGTATTGTGAACAAGTCTCCCACATGTTAGTGCCACATGAACCATCTCACACTCTGAGGACTTCAGGGACCGGCCTCCTGATTTAGTCCTGATGTAGTCCTGGTTCAGTTGTGGTTTAGTCCTGGTTTTTGGGACCAGTCTCCTGATGGTGCCCAGAATCAGGACTGAACCAGGACTAAACCAGGACTGAACCAGGACTAAACCAGGACTGAACCAAGAATAAACAAAGTATAAACCAGGACTACACCAGGACTACACCAGGACTAAACCAGGAATAAACAAAGTCTAAACCAGGACTAAACCAGGACTACACCAGGACTTAAAAAAGGAAACCAGGATTAAACTTTGAATAGCTTTTTGTACCAGTTGTGCTTTACAAATAAACTCGTCTTGTTTCTAGTACTGTTTTCCTCTGATTTCAGTAAAGTAATATTCAAAACTCCAACAAAGAGATTAAACAAATATATTTTTGTACAACTTTTCACCATTCCCAGACTTTAATACTCAAACCACACACTTAAATAACTCTCACAATCTCATTTCATTTCACTCTTTTGTGCTGCTCACTCGAGAATTCAAAACTAGATTATCTCCCAAAGTAAAAGACGCTTACACATGCTAGCCCGGCAGAGACAAAGCACTGAATGCCAATTACTCCGCCGTTATCCGAAGATCCCTTTCAATCTGATATTCCCTGTTTACACTGGAAAAACAATGAACGGGATTACGCTCTAAAAAAATCCCAGAGGACACACAAACCAGGAAATTGCATCTTCCAACTCCAAACCAATCCTCAAGATCGCGCCAATATTTCTACGCAACCCGACTCGCGCGTGTGTCCCAAATCTGCAATCAGTCATTTTTATCCCTCCTTAAGGTAAATAGTAACTTAAAATTACATATTTCGAGCGTACCCTGATATAGTTAAAATAAATCCTTTCCGTGTCAGTTTGAGGCTTCCGTATGTTGTCCAATTTACTTTAATGGCTCCCATGGGTGCTATCGCGTTTTCCACACCGCTGCTTAACTGCGCGGGTATCAAAACATAACAAAACGCAGATTGTACATAATGTAGTTAAACATCTAGCTCCCAATCATTAGCATGACTGATAGCGTAGGTGGCTTTTAGCTAAATTGTTTGGGTACAGTGGCAGGCCCAAGCACAATAGCTGTAATTAGTCTGGCGATGTAGCGGCCCTATCATTTTGCAGGTTTCACAGATGTAAACAGGACTCGAGCGTAGTAATTAATGTGGAAATGCTGCCTCCATTGTACAGTGCTGCGAAATGAGATGGTTAAGCGCTTGTTTTGAACGGCCATGTGGGTTTAAACAACAATTTACAAGTTATCATCCGAGGTGAAGGCAGAAATCAAACGCAGAACTTTTAAAGCAGACGTATCGCGCTTGTGTCCGCTCTATAGTTATAATCTACGGCACCCGTGGATCGTTACGTTGTAATTTGGACTTTTTAAATCGCGATATTTATCTAAAACGGCTTAATAAAAGAAACAGGTTTGGTTGACTTTCGCATTAGAAAACTGTGATGTCCACGTGATCACGACAAAGAGCCAAGGAACTGTCGGCCCCTACTGTGGATAGCTGCAGATCATGCTAGCGAGCTGTAGATTTCTTTTCATTTGTACCAAAATGACTGCACAGCGCTGCCGAATTCTACACGTATAAACCAATAAAGAAAATACAATTGGAGAACGACATACAGAGCAGTGGGCGTATGGCGGTGGAGGTGAAAACGGGATTGATCGGTAAAATGGTGTCTTGAAAATAAGTGAATAAAGATTGCTCAAACATGCACTAATTACTCCAAAAAACAACTTTGGGTGAGTACATTGTGAGGAGAAAGTATTATAAACTATGACATGGTTAAAAGCTCTGAAAAGTCAATTTTGCAAAATACTTCTGCTTTAATTGTCATTATTCAATTTCCAACAATTGCTGTTTAAAGGTGCACTTTGTAAATTCTCTAGTAGGAGTCCACCATCTTCTTGTCTCCATGGAGATGCTATTGCTTTGGCATGAATGTTCCACAATATTGCATTAAAGGGCATAGCTAACATGCTAGCCACCACATTCCAAAAAGAAAGTGAGTCATAAAACGTTCGTATTAACCCGCTCTACAAGACACCGGTATTTTTATTTTGCTACTGTGTCCGTAATTCAAGATATCAACATTAATAACAGACAAATCAGGGACCTTTTTCCCCCAAGGTTGCGCCCGCTAACCTTAGCAACAGGTTTGATTGACAGCGTTGCTAAGTGCCCACTCCATGCTAAACCAACAGCCTCGCTCTGGATTGGCTCTTTAGTTGCTCTGATACTCGAGGTCGTGATTCCAAACATGGAACTATAACTGCTAGCCTTGATGAGCTTCATTTGACTGGAGCTTAACGCTATGGGCGCTAACTTAGCCAACCTCTTTATATAGTCTATGTATTCCAGTATACAGATATATTGTAATAGCTCTTAGAGGGTACAAATGAGACCGCCGTGTACTGTAATGCATGTAATTATAAAGCAGACAGTTATGACAGGAAATGCACTGTTAGCATGTTAGTTGTTGTTAGCTTTAAAGAGACATTCTGGCCTCTGAAAGTTGTGAAAAGCGCTTAGGAACCAAGGTGGTAAAAATCAGGTACAGCGTCTTTAAAGTTATCTTGTCAATAAACTTTAGTCTAATAAACGCAAGACAGATACATTTAATACTATACTGCGGAACATTTCAGGCAAAGCAATATGATCACTATGGAAACAAGCAAGTGGCAGGACCCTCCACTGGAAAAGATAGTGCTGAATATGCGCAGTTCTCTACTAATAAAAAAGGGAAGTTCTTTTTGTATTTGCACCCTGGTTAGCCAAGGTTACGACAGGCCGTTTTTTACAAGCACCCCGCAAAAGTTCAATAAAACCCAATAAATCTACAGTTAAAGAAAGTCTGAGAAAAGGTTGCCACGCTTTCACACAAGGAAAGAATAAAAAGTAGCAATATTTGTGCTCGGAAAGGCCTTAGGTCCGACTTTCTCAGTTCATGTTGTGGGGAGAGCAGGATTTATAGACAATAAAGGTGGGTTTATATGTATAGGTTGTAAGGCTATGGGAAAGAAGACAAGATGGCTGACACATAAAGTCCAAAAAAACTGTCTGGTTCTTCAAGGTGTACAGAAGAAAAGTTAGAGCAGACACGAGGAATAAAATATCTCTGGAGAATAAGAAGAGACCAGGAAATGTCATCGTGAGCTGGCAGGATCAGTTCCAGAGGCAAAAAACTGCGCAAGTTGACACAGTAGTCCAGTAAAACTCAAGCCAGACTCAAACTGTGTAGAAGTAAAATATTAGCTCTAGACAGGAAATTGTACTGTTGCCATGGCGATAAACAATTAAAAGCAAAATATTCTAATTTTTGAATACCTAGTCCTCAAAATGGTGCCAATATACAGAAAGTTGAAAGCCATGAATACAAGAATATGAAGTGAAACAGCCAGAACACAGGGATTTGCATTATTAATCAGTTCCCAATACCACTATGAGAGCTCACCATTCTTAAAGTGCATTATGTAACTTTTCTGGCGGAGATGTTATTGGTTTGCCAGGAATGTTCCACAGTATGGGATTAAATTTGTCAATAGCCATAGACACAAGTAGGTGATACTACCAGGGCAAGTTACTTTTCACATCCTTACGGAGGTGACTATTTACGTTTCTTCAGTAAAATATGATACTGAGATAGATATGTTGTCACACTGTGGAACATTCCACGTAATAACATCTCCATGGAGACAAAAGCTGGTGCCAGATCTTCCACCAGAAAAAGTGCTTTAGTAGTATTTAGTAGTAGTAGTAGTAGTAGTGTCTTTAGTAGTACAGCCATGAAGCACTTGATAGTTCCACTCATAGTACTTTTACTACTACTACTACTACAACTACAACTACTACTACTACTGCTACTGCATCACTGGTTCTACTATAAATGTTCTTTTACCATGCAGTTACCATAGCCAAGTAGTCAATAAGTGTCCTGCTACTACTACTATTACTATCACTACCACTAAAGCCGTTACTGATATTACTACTATTACTACTACTACTACTACTACACCTTTGGCCACACAAATACACACATCTTTCTATATAATTTAAACATTAATCCGTTATTTGGCCTGGGGTGTACTGCAGGGACGTGTATCAGTCTCCTTTAGTACAAATCCCTCATATTTTTTCCTCCATGCTCGTGAGTAGCCGGTGGTGTTACTGACCGGGGGGCACCCCAGAGGAGATGGTGGAGGATGACAGCTGACCCTGCCCTTTGGAGGTCATCCCAGCCACTTCGATGGTGTAGGTGGTGAGCGCGGTGAGACCCGTTACCCGGTACTCCAGAGTGACGTTTGGCATATAGTGGGTCACTCTGGTATTGGTGCGGTTGAACTCCTCCCACGAAATACGGTAGCCTGGATGAGACAAAAAGAGAAAGCAGATTCAGTTAAATTAGAGGGTATTAAACTGCAGGGTTATTAAAATACAGCTTGGATGCAATTACTACTATTACTACTACTACTACTACTACTACTACTACTACTACTACTACTACTACTACTACTACTACTGCTTAAAATGTTTGTACTAAGAGAGCTACTAAAGGACTGTAATAAACTACAGCTACTACTAACACTGCGACTGCTGCTACTACTACCACTACTACTACTACTACTGCAAAAACGGAATGTAGTTGTATTACTGTGTACAGGGGACAATTTCTACCCTGTTTACCATACAACATATCCATATTTTAATCATGAATCATTTCTACTACTGCTACTTCAACTACTACTCCAATATTACTTCTTAAAATGTTTGTACTAAGAGAGCTACAAAAGCACAACTGTAACAAGTACTTTGGAATGTAGTAGTATCGGTCTGTACCAATAGATTTTGATCATTAGTCATTTTGCAAGTACTACTAATACTGCTACTGCTGCTGCTAATACTACTAATACTACTACTACTACTACTACTACTACTACTACTGCTGTATCACTGTGTGTACTATAAATGGTTTTGTTTCTACTCTTTTACCATACAATTACCATAGCCATCTCTGCTGCTAGTACTATTACTATCACTACTACTACTACTGAGGGGTTTTACAGCCTTAAAACATATATAATAATTGTAAAATATAAAGCTGACTACTTTGCGGATTTTGCCTATTGCGGGTTACTTTTGGAACATAACCTCCGCGATAAACGAGGGACCCCTGTACTTAATAGTTCTGCTGCTAGTACTACTACTACTACTCCACATAAAAGCCGTGGTACATTGTTACTCATTCACCGCACATCCAAAAATAAACAGCTTTTTTCCTTCAATATTTACCTCTATCATATCTGTTACAAACCCAGTTGACAGAAACCATTCTCTAAGGTAAATTGGACAGCAGTGTTACCACAACGCCGACTCTGGGCTGGCACAGAAATACAAATATTACATTAACTTCATCAAAAATTGAATATAGCAAATGAAATCAGTCTGCGATTACACCCGCCTACTCCAGTCCACACGCAAGCGCTCACCCTCTCAGAGTTAATGTCGTTTGCTTCTTGGCCGGCAGCTCTTTTCGTGTGATTACATAAGGCATTAGACAAAATTCTCTGCCAAATCGATAATTTCGCATGGCATCGGCGGCACCGGTCTCTGGGGAGCGTGCGCCGTTTTCATATGTTTCCGTGACAACAATCTTAACCTCTCTAAACACGCTGATATCAGTGTCAACAATGGATCGGAGTGTCTCTTCTCAGCCATGTTTTGCCTGTCACAAAGGGTATTATAACTCCATACCAAAGCCTGGATGTTTTGATAAGGTCAACTGGGAAGGGCATCTGGTGCAAAAAGCTTCTATGACAATGAACCTAGCGCCATTAAAGGTCCTGTATTACACAAAACTGATTCTTTTGAGTTTTGAGGCATGTTAGAATGTGTCTACGTCCTCAAAAACATACGTGGAGTTGTGTTTCGTTTCATTCACGCATATTTGAGTCACACTTTATTAGTCTGTAACATCTCCAAACCTCAAAACGCTCTGTTCCACCTTGTGATGTCACTACAGCTACCTTTTACCTTTAGCTCAGTAGAGATCTGCAACTCCAAAGCTGAGATTACCCAAATGATTGTAGTGAAGGTGTATGGAGTTTAAATACACAGTAGAGCACTTCCTGTATCACCAGATGACATCACAAGGTGGAACAGACAACATTATAACAGAGATCAGAAAATAGTGTAATATGGCACATTTAAAGAGCATAAAAACGAGGATAAGATGGTAAGATAGAGGCTGACCAACATGGCAACCGACCTTTGACTCTCAATAGCTGTGCTCAAGATATATAGATAATAGAATGTTCTCTTCAAATAAAATACCATGTTCACGTAGAAAACAATCTTAGTTCGATCTCTACAAACATGTTGCTGAAATGCATTGGGTCACTGTATGGCCTGGGAGCTGGGGAGAGATATTTCAGTCTTCACTAATGCTTTTGGAGTTGTTTACAATGTGCTTACCGAACATAATCCTACTTTTCGAACAGAAATCACAAATTGCAGCTCAATTGTGTTAGCTCCAATCAACGCAACATTATCCTTTGGTTAGAGCTGGGCCCTTTATATTAAAGGGCTCATATCACGCTATTTTCTGACCTATGTTATAATGTTGTTTACTCATCACAAACAGGCCTGGAGTTGTGTTTTGTTTCATTCACGCATGTTTAAGGCACAAATCCTGCATATCTAGTTCTTCTTTCAAACAGAAAATACGGTCCTCCACCTTGTGATGTCATGTGGTGATACAGGAAATGCTCCACTGTGTATTTAAACTCCGTACACCTTCACTAGAATCACTTGGATAATTTCAGCTCTGGGATTTCCGATATCTACTGAAAAAACGATAAAATGTAGCTGTTAACTTCAAAACTACCACTTCATGACATCACAAGGTGGAACAGAGCATTTTGAGCCTTGTAGATGTAGACAGAATAATAATAAAGTGTTACTCAAACATGTGTGAATGAAACAAAACACAACTCCACGTATGTTTTTGAGGAGGAAACAACATTATAACATGGTTTAAACCTCACAAGAGTCAATTTTGCGTACCTGCCTTTAACAAAGAACAGGTAGGGCATCTGGTGTAGATATAAATAAAAACATACTAGCAGGCAGTTTAACAAATGTGTGTATCCATCAGCTGACTGGAAGTAGACATTATATAAAAGCAACAGGGCGAAACAATTTATATTCTCGCTCTCAATATTCCTCTATGTAAAAACGGCTTAGATGGATCCTCAACCCGTCCAAATGTTCACTCCACTATGGACACGACCGTCTCTCAGCGGGAAGCACTTGAGATATTTGCACTTTCGACCATATCCACTTGACTGTTTATTTCCCCTGACAACCCGAGCTTTTAAGGCCTTAACAAGATGAGACCTGCCTTCAAACCATGTGTTTTACTCCCCATCCTCTCTATATCACCCTAACACAGAAACACTTTTCCAAATTGGTCTCTTGCTTTAAAGTGCAAGCCATACAGGGCCAGCTCCCCCCCCTCCCCCCTCCATCCCTCCATTACCGGCCGCTCCACCAAACCTCACATCCCCCCCGAAGGCAGCGGATTGGGAAAGATATTTTATGAATTTCATCACACGTGGGTATCAAGTGTAAACACATCTGGTGGAGTTGATGAGCTGTGAGCCTGCCAGGCAAATATAACTGTATTTTCTACTGCAGCCGGGATAAATGATTTGAAATACGTGAGCGGGGTGAGTTAAGGTGCGTTTGTGGTAAGTAAGGTAAATAGCAATGACAGTGGAATTAAAATGAATTGATATTTGAGTGTTCTGTGTTAGATTTAAAAGGTCCTATATTACACAAATTTGACTCTCATGAGCTTTACATCATGTTATAATGGTGTTACCTCATCAAAAACACACCTGGAGTTGTGTTTTGTTTCGTTCGTTGTGTTTGAGTAATCCTTTATTATTAGTCTGTCTGCATCACATGTGTCAAAGTCAAGGCCCGTGGGCAAAATGTGGCCCGCCAGGTCATGTTATGTGGCCCGCGACAAAGTAAATTAAAAGGTATGACTGTCTTAAAATATCATTTTATCAGGAGATGCACAGTTACACAGACATTTTTTCATATCTGCAAATCCATCTGCAATATTTGTAACTTGAACAAGTAATAAATATAGAAAAAGTTGTTGCATTTATTTTACATTACATTTGGTTACATTTATCTTATAGTTACATTTGGCCCTTTGAGAGCGACCATTTTGATGATGTGGCCCTCTGTGAAATTGAGTTTGACACACCTGGTCTACATCTTCAAAGTTCAAAATGCACAGTTCCACCTTGTGATGTCATGAAGTGGTAGTTTTCAAGTTAACAGCTCCTTTTATGTTTTGTTCCATGGAGACTGGCAATTCCATGGCTGAAATTACCCAAATGATTCTAGCGAAGGTGTATGGAGGACTTCATGTACTACCACATGACATCACAAGGCGTTTTCCATATAAGAAGAAAAACTTAAGCCTAAAACGTAGCCTAAATATACAGAGTTTTTGTGTTTTAAACATGTGTGAATGAAACAAAACACAACTCCAGCATGTTTGTGATGAGGAAACATTATAACATAGACAACAGTGCAATATGGGCCCTTTAAGTTTGTTTTCCATACGCTAGGCCCATAAATACTGAAAAAGTTCCAGACTAGTAAAGGTAAAAGTAGTAGTACTAGTAATTAGAGGTGGGCAGATGATCAAAATATCAATAATATTATGAATCCTGTTTTGGAGATAAGCATATTTTGAATATTGCTTCAATAAAAATGCACCAAAACAGCTCATTAAAATTTGAAAAATGTTGTTTATTTTTGTGGATAATTTTACAGTCACAGTGGTAGTATTAGGAGTAGAAGTAATAGCTTTAGCAGTAGAAGCGGTAGTTGTAGAAGCTGCAGAATTTTGTATATTTAAAAGATTAGTAATGACCAGGTGTGTTTTGTTAGCTCCATATATAAATGGACAGAGCTAACCTGCTAGCCGCTGTGCTCCAAATACAGTAGGAAGTGAGCATGGCCGCACTTCCGGCTCCATCGACTCTGGCTCCAATTCACTTTCTACTGAAAAACTGTCACTCCTCTCTCTGTAGCTGCTGTCAGACTCGTCATTTTGGTCTTAAAATGTTCATATTAACCCACTCTACATGATTCTGGTATTTTTATTTTACATTATTAACAGACAAATCAGGCACAGTCTCTTCCTGAGGTCGATCCCGTGAGCGTTAGCAACACATTTGACCAACAGTGAATGACTGCAAAAGGTAAATAACTCTATTAAATACTTTTATTTTTCTCGACTACATAATTCCATATATCTTACTTCATGTATTTGATGTCTTCTGTATGTGTATACAATGTAAAAAGTAGTAAAAATAAAGAAAAAAAAAAGTGAGAAAACTGAGACAACTTGCTTGCATCTTCACATAATGGCACTTCAACAGATGAGCCAGAGGTAAGAGCCCTGATGTCTCCCACAGCGTTCGCTCCAGTCAAATGAAGCTTATCGAGGCTAGTGGTTATAGGGGCGGATTTTGATCATGTAGAGCGGGTTAATACGAACATTTTAAGACCAAAATGACGAGTCTGACAGCAGCAGTTAAAGAGAGAGAAGTGACAGTTTTTCAATAGAAAGTGAATTGAAGATAGATCGACATAGATCTGGTCATTGAGGCCCCCGCCTTCGACTGCTGCCCAGATCTTCATGCACCGGCCCCTTACGGATCCTCTTGTGGGTGGTGGGTCCACATGAGGACGGCCCCACGTGACTCCTTCGGGCTGAGCTCGGCCGGGCCCCGTGGGGAAAGGCCCGGCCACCAGGCGCTCGCTGTCGAGCACCCACCCCAGGCCTGGCTCCAGGGTGGGGCCCCGGTAATGCCGGTCCGGGCGACGTAGCATGCCTTGATTTAATGCTCTTCATAAGGGGCTTCTGAACCGCTCTTCGCCTGACGTGCCGAGTGTGAAGTGGCTGGGATGAGAATCAGCTCCTCCAAATCCGAGGCCATGGTTTTCGACCGGAAAAAGGTGGTTTGCTCTCTCCGGGTGGGTGGTGAGTCTCTGCCCCAAGTGGAGGAGTTCAAGTATCTCAGGGTCTTGTTTACGAGTGAGGGAAGGGACGAGCATGAGATTGACAGGCGGATCGGTGCAGCGTCTGCAGTGATGCGGTCGCTGTATTGGTCTGTTGTGGTAAAGAAGGAGCTGAGCCGGAAGGCGAAGCTCTCGATTTACCGGTCAATCTACGTTCCTACCCTCACCTATGGTCATGAGCTCTGGGTAATGACCGAAAGGACAAGGTCGCGGATACAAGCGGCTGAAATGGGTTTCCTCCGCCGGGCGCACCCTTAGGGATAGGGTGAGGAGCTCGGTCACACGGGAGGAGCTCGGAGTAGAGCCGCTGCTCCTACACGTTGAGAGGAACCAGCTGAGGTGGCTCGGGCATCTGCTCAGGATGCCTCCTGGACGCCTCCCTAGGGAGGTGTTCTGGGCATGTCCCACCGGGAGGAGGCCCCGGGGAAGACCCAGGACACGCTGGAGGGACTATGTCTCTCGGCTGGCCTGGGAACGCCTTGGGATCCCACCGGAGGAGCTGGAGGACGTGTCTGGGGTGACGGAAGTTTGGGAGTCCCTGCTTAGACTGCTGCCCCCGCGACCCGGCCCCGGATGAGCGGAAGAAAATGGATGGATGGATGGGCTAGCACGTTAGCTATATCCATTTATTTAACACAGTCTATGCTCCCTATATATAATACAGTCATTGTGAATAATACTGATGTGAGTTTTTCCCAAACCTTTGTTCTATTTCAAAACTAATTTTCAAGAAAGCTTGCAAGAAAGGTCACAGCAAGCAGAATTTCATAATAACTGTTTTCTCAGCAATCTCAGAACTACTGCATCTAAGCCTGTACAATCACATATCTCCACAAACTGTACTTCTGGAGAGTATATTATGAAGCATGTACCTGTAAGAACTCCATTCTTCTCACTGGGTTCACTCCAGCTCACTTTGAGGGACGTGTCCAAGATTTCCGTAAAGCTAAGATGTCCGACCGGGCCCGGAGCTGGACAAAGGCAAAGAAAGTTAGGATTAGGAATGGATACTTTGAAGAACACATTTGGAGTAACGAGGAAATCTCGTTACTGGGGGGAAAATCTGAAAAGTTGACCATAGAAACAGTCGATTAGTCTGTGTATTTTAAATTATGAGTCCGATTTTTAGTAGTACATTTTGGTTTCAAAGTCTGAATTCGTAAGTGGTGGAGAGTCTGCCACCTGTTCATCTCCATGGTTATTACTTTTTCACAGGTCAGATCTGTGGAGTGGATACCCTGCTCACAGTTAGAAGGCATGTTTTTAGTTGAACATTACAATTTCAGTGATGAAATATAATGAAGTAAACGTAAAAAAAAGCTATCTGTACTATACTTCAGTACATTTTAAGGTGGATACTTTTTACTTTTACTTCACTACATTTGAGAGCAGGTATCTCTACTTCCTACTCCACTACAGTTTTGTACTAGACTGAAAAGTTAAAGTTTTTTTTTTATTATTGTCTGTGAGCTGCTGCTAAGCCTGAGGGGTTTATTTTTAACATGTTCATAGTCTGAGCGAATACAAATATACAAATAAAAACAGCCAGAAAAAGTTGAACAAAATCTTTATCAAAATCACTACGCCTGAAGCTTTACTACATCTCAAAGTATGTGTGAAATACTTAACTTTTTACTCTTTAAATACATTTTTAAACTGGTGCTACTTTAATACTTTTACATAAATAGAATTTTACATGAGATACTTTGACTTGAGTATTTTTTAATTTTTTTTGCTCTGGTATTTGAACTTAAGTAATAAAATTGAGTACCTCTTCCACTACTTGGAAGGTCAGATCTGCGGAGCGGGCACCCTGCTCCATGCATTTTTAAGGTATTTTTAAACTATCAAAAACACCTGTAACGGCAGCTAAGTTTAATGCCACACTGCAGAACCTTCCAGGCAAAGCAATAATATCTCCTTGTAGACATGCAGGCAGCAGACCCTCCACCAGAAAAGTTACACAGTGCATCTTTAAAGCTAAATAATAAGGAGGCAACGTTTCAAGAAAAATAGGATTTGTGGACATAAAGTTAAGAGAGTGCATGTAGCCAGTTGTCAAGAGCCTAGCGCAAACTTAAAATAAACCCATTCACCACTTTAAAGACGTATTTATGAACAAATTAGCCAAAACGAGATAATTACAGACGCAAATTAGCTGATGACAAGTTGAAGTAAACGATTTTTTTAAGACCCATAATCTCCGAGGCAACTGTGAGAGCCCCAATTATAGCAAACCCTGGCTAGATGCTAGAAATCCACTTGTTCATTAGCGCTTGTTCTACAACTCAGCATGAATAAAACATCCAGCCTCCAGGATGTGAGACAGCGGTGACGTCCCCCCTTTTTTACCCACCGTGAGAGAGAAAAACTAAACTAAAATAAAAATAATAAAACATCTTACTGTCTTCGTGAGTTCTGAGTAGTTTGGGAGTGCTTCGGGGTCCATCTCCGGGTGTGGTGAAGCAGAGTACAGAGGTGTAGTACTCGGAGAACTTCTTGAGGCCTGTCACATACCCCACGTGTACGCTGTCCTGGAAGTTGGGTCGCGCAGTTACCATGGAAACGTCTTGTTCTCTCCCCGGCTCCCAGGCCAGTAGCTACGACAACAGCGGACAAAACAGGAAGACATGAAAGAACTGTGAGGAAGTTGAAAGGAAAAGGAAAGGGGTAATCAGTTTTTTTGTAATCTTTTACCTCAAAAATGAAGTTGTATGGTGTTGTGTCCATGAGCAATACACCTCACTTAGTCACAGTCTGCTCCAAACATTCAGTACTACTTCTTTTTATATTATTCCTAAGCTGCGGTGGTGGAATGTAACAAAGTACAAGTAGTAAAGTACTGTACCTAAGTATTCATGTTAGGTATCTGTACTTCTACTGCTTAAGTACATTTTAAAGTGGATATTTTTTCCTTTTACTTCACTATATTTGAGAGGAGGTATCTGTGCGTTCTACTCCACTACATTTTTTAACAGGCCTGAAAAGTAAAAGTATGCTTATTATTATTTGAGACCAGTTGAAAAGGCCTCGCTCCTGATTGGCTCTTTGGTTGCTATGATACTTGAGGTCGGAATTCCTAATACGGAACATGGCTCCAAATGCGCCCCTATAACTGTTAGCCTCGATGAGCTTCATTTGACTGAAGCTGAACACTCACTTAGTCCACTTATTTATACAATCACTGGTTTCACTACATTTTTCATCACAAAAATGTGATATTTACTGATGCTAAGCCTTTCCGAAAAACATCAATACTCTCCAAAGGATTTTTTTTTTTGGTTCCTTTTGTTTCTTTTGCCTTGAAGTTTTGCACACTGAAGCACTTTTTAGTCCATAACTGAAAACCAAGAAGATAGAACATGATTTATCTCGTGAAAAAGACAGCTGAACCAGAGTAAGCTAGTCTCGTTCTAACATTAACATCCACACTTTCTGAATACTACTTTCACACTTGCATAACTGAACCACACAGGGGTTTGTTGGCAACACTGAATACATCACTGTGTTTTTTTTATAATGCTTTATGTCTCTGAAACGGGCTCCCTGAAGACACTTTGGGCTGTGAGCGGTTGAACAGTTTCAGTACAGATTGCAGAAAAGGAAAGCTTGCCGGGGGAAGCCATCTTGCTTGTTATTCTAAGTATTTACAGCTGGGAGTTTAAGGCCGAGGATGACCAATTAGGTGCTTTGCTAATAAGTCCCACTGGTCTTTTATTCCCTGGTTTTATGAGAAGTTAGCGCAGGGAATATTGTCTGGACTGTGGAAAGTTTCTTCCACAACTATCTCCTGCATCATTTATCAGTCTGGAAGTGTATTAAAGTTATTGTAATGCAGTGGAAGCAGAAAGAGGGAGTGTGGGATATTTTGAAGCAATCACTTGAAAATGTCAGTTCACTGCATAGAAATAACGTTCCTTTTGCTAACAGCTATGCATAAGTTAAAATACTGTGGGATATTTTAGGTGAAGCAATAACATCGTCATGGAGACAAGCAGGTGATGGATTCCCGCCTCCATAGTGCAACCTAACCTTTAAGCCAAGAAATAGACTGAAATAAGAGCAGTTTTTTTTCATTATGGTTGTTTTTATTGCACTGAAAAACGTGTGTCTTGACCATAGGCTGTTTATATAAATGGACATAGCTAACCTGCTAGCAGCCGAGTTCACTTTCTATTGAAAAACTGTTGCCCCTCTCTCTGTAACTGCTGCTGTCTCGCTCATCATTTTGGTCTTAAAATGTTCAAATTAACCCACTCTACATGATCCTGACATTTTTATTTAGCTAAATTTCACCGCTATATCTGCTAGCCTCAATAAGCTTCATTTGACTGGAGCCGATTGCTATAGGTGACGTTACGCTCACTTAGTCCACTTCTTTACACAGTCTATGATCCTGACGGTAGTTGGGCTTGCATCTCCACAAACTCGGCTGTTATTTGGCCTGCAGGATGGCCTCCTCCTGCTTGTTTCCATGGAAATGTTGTTCCTTTGGCTGTAATCTTCCACAGTATGTCATTAAAGCGTATCTCCATGAAGAATGTTCCAAAGTATGATCTCAACTTTCTGTTTCAATCAGTGGTGGAAGAAGTAGTTTGTTACTTAAGTAAACGTACAGATACCAAAGCATAAAATACTCAAGTAAAAGTAAAAGTATCACATGAAAAACAATGTACTTAAAGAGTAAAAAGTAAAAGTATTTTGCTCACAGTTTAAGATCTAATAAATGTAGTGATTCTGGTAAAGATTTGTACTGAGTTTTGTTCAACAGAAACAACTGAATTCATTTTTTTCCCTAGCTGTTTTTATTTGTATATTTGGTTTGCTCAAACTACGAAAAAAAAAAGAAAAAAATAAGCCCCTCAGGCTTATCAGGTCTCAGACAATAATAAAAAATCCTTTTACTTTCAGACCCGTTCAAAAGTGTAGTAGGGTAGAAAGTACAGATACTGCTCTCAAATGTAGTGAAGTAAAAGTAAAATGTATCCACTTTAAAATCCACATAGCAAATTTTTTTTACTCAAATACATTACTATTTTTTACTACTTTTCTCCATTTCGTTCCACCGCTGATTTCAATAGAACAATGCCGGTGGCGTGGCACCTCCAGAAGTTACACAGTGTTGCTTTAAACAGCACGTACACCCCAGTAACTCCCTCTGGCTCTTTTTTATTTAACACAAACACTGAAAATGGACCATATTTGATACAAGTGACCACATAATGAAGACATCCATCACCTTACACACAGCACACAGTCGCACACCATAACAAACCCCGTGAAAAATGCTTGTGAGATAAAGAGGAGCGCCTCAAACTGACGAATGGTTGGACATGGCACATTGTTCAGGTGAATATCTCCTGCCCCACGGCGCCATGGATACAGCGCGGTGTTTGATACTACAACCTCAGCGCTGACAGGTGCACCGATGGTCGCCACGGTGACAGATGCTCACCTTGTAGCCCTGGTTGATGCCATTGATGAACTGAGGGTTTGGGGCTGTCCATGTAAAACGAATGGTGGTGGAGTTGACCGGTTCGGCTTGGACGTTGCCGGGGGCGATGGTTGGCACTGAGGTGGGAAAGAAAAGGAAAACATATAGGATACGCTTAGAAAGTGTTGGAGAAAAAGTACACTTTTAGAGAAAGGTTAGAAAGGGGTCAGAGGTCATGTTTATTATTTCAGTGTAGGTCCAAAAAAACAATATTATTACGTCAAATGTATGAAAATGAATTATGAGTATAGTGCAGCGAGCGTACCAAACATCATCTACTCAAGATTTAACAAAAATAAATAAATAAAATTCCCGTTAACTATCCATGAGTTTCAGAATGATGAAAATTAGGACTGTTGCCATAGTGATTAACAATTTAAAACAAAATATTACATCTTTTGAATGGGAAAAAGTCCTCAAACTGTTGCACATAACTTGAAACTGAAACCCGTGAATAGGTCTCCATGTGTTTAGTTGAAATACAAACTGAAATAAAATATAAAACTCCGTAATTTTTGCAGACTCCCTGCTCTCTCTATAAAAGACTGGGGCTATTGTTTCTGTAATTCTGAACTACGGTTGGCAGTTTGATCCGCACTTCCACCAAGATATATTGCTGTTGTGCCCCAGGACAAGACATTTAATTTGTGCAGTGTATAATTCCCACTTTACTTTATCATTTTTCTTTTGCCAAACAAACAAGAGACACTAACTTCACCCAAATGAATATAGCCTATGTAGGCGGTAGTTGCACAAACTGTCATTGTGTCATTTGGCAAGACACTTAACCCACATTGCCTTGGATGAAATGGTGTGGGCGTGAGCGTTAGTGGTGGTCAGTGCAGATTGGCAGCCTCGCTTCTGTCAGTTTGCCCCAGGTCTGCTCCACGACAAGTGTGGAGTGAATGAATAATGCAGAAAATTGTATTGTTTGAGCATCTGGAAAAACAAGACTAAATAATAATAATAATAATAATAATAATAATAATAATAATAATAATAATAATAATAATTACTATTATTTATTTTAGTACACTTTTTATATTATTTTATTTTATTTATTTGTTTACTTTTTATATAAACAATTTGTGCGGTCCAACAGAGCAATAATCCCTGAACCAATCATGGGTCCAGAATGATGAGAAATTAGGACCGTTGCCGTAGCAATTAACAACACAGAACAGGAAGCTGAAACACATAACAGGTCAGTCCAGGTCAGCGCTTGCTTTATTCCTGCTGCTTTGTCCTCTACATTTCTATAGATCTTAAGCCCTTTTTCTAAGCCCTTTTCCCACAATAGTATAAGATAGAGGAGCGAGCCGAGGTGAGCGTGTGTGTTCGTATCTATTTCGATGACAGTATTGATTGGCGTTGTACAGGTCAAGCCAGAGACACTGATCTGATGCTTTGACTCACAGTGAGAGAATTGAGAGCCCTGTGTATGTGCGGCGGGTATAGATCGCACGAGGATGTTATAACATAAACCAGCTTTCAGACAAAACGCGGATTTATTTGTGCACAACGCCAATTATTGTGCAGTCTGAACGCACGTGTGTCAATAAAGCTTTTAAGGCGAGCTTTTAGGAGCGGGGAGAATGACGAGTCGATACTAAACGCATCAGATAAACACAGCAGACGAGAATATTGTTTTTCCGGTAATGTGAATTATATCGAGAGCTGTAATATGTTTGTAATGTTTATTCATTTATCACCACTAATGTTACAGAATAAGTAATGGACGTCTGTTGGGTCAGAAAACCACATGCCGATATTCAATGGACACTTTGAAATGAACGAAATTAGGTGTGTCACAAGACTACGTTATCCAAGAAATTGTGAATATATATTTCAATATCTGAGCTTTTTTCAGTTCAATTTAACACAGTTAAAAAAAAAAAAAAAAAAAAAAAAAAAAAACAATATGAAAGTGACTAGGTACAGTAAAAGTAAAAACAGCAAAAGTTTGAGTGCTCAATATTTTTTCTAGTAGCAATTTGGGTGACAGTAGAATTTATTTAAGGACAAAATGTGTATAAAAAATTCAGAAATATATTTGAAAAAAATTATATCGCCAAAAGTACTGCTTAAACCCACAGTATGAACTTTTCCGCCAAAATTAGGACTAATTGCACTGAAAAACAAATACAAAACATGCATTCTTACTCTGAGTCGGCTTGCATCTATAAACCTGACTCTTAAAAGCTTGTTTGTTATCTTCATTGTTGCTATTGTTATTCCTTTGGCTATAATATCCCATAATATGCCATAAAACCCATCTATCTCTATTAAGCATGTTCCGAAGTATGGTTTTACCTTTCTATTTCCACAGAATCATGCAGTTGGAGTTCCACCTCCAGGAAGTTACATACAGTAACTTTAAGTATTAGCCAGTTAGCTGTAGACAGTACTGTAGTGAACATAGGGTCCTTATGAACTACAGATAGACACTTTGTAGCGTATCTGGTATCAGACTTAAATCTCCAGCAGAGGCCGAGTTTAGTTAGTTTGGCCAACCAGCTATAAAGAGTATATGCATAAAGCTTTATTTAAACACTTTAGTCCAGAGAGGGCGCTGTGAAACTGTGATCCAGTTTGTCCAGTTATCCAGTTTAGTAAAACAAGGTCGTGGATGTGTTTGTACTAAATTCAAAAAAACCATTTCGATAAAATGACCAAAATCGGCCCTGCATATCAACCCAAAAATATCAATAGCGCTTAACGGCCAACAGTTTTTCCAGATCCTAAACAACTGGTATCGTCATTGGCCATCGAAAAACCCATATCGGTCGATCTCTGTTATAACCTTAAAAATAAAACATATAAAGATGTAACAAATGAGAAAACACATCCTTTATTTTGACTTTAAAAGATTCATTATATACACTATATATTAGCTAAGATGAATACAGGTAAGTGATATGCCAATGGCTGAAATTTGAACTTTTTAGCGTGTCAGCTATCAGGCTTAAATGTCCAGAACAGGCCGATATTTTGTTTTGGTTGATGTGCTGCCTAGTAAATACACATATTGACACTTTAATACAAAGAGCTAGCTGCACAGAACACAACCACACAGCTCTGTTATATGTCTGTGGTTAAAATATGTACTTGGGGTGAGTTTGCACTAAATTTAAATGACAAAATTTGAGGAAAATAATAATTGGTATCCGCATTGGCTATGAAAAAAACCCATATCGTTCGATCTCTAATACAGGTATGGTAACTAAAAGCCTGACACTTATGCACATGCTTAGATTCAACTCAATACAATATGAAAAATGCCATCCCTACAGGAGCATATAGAGACATTTTGATAAGTACTCACCTCCTTGTAGTGTCCACTCAGTCACCTTATGGCTAAACGTGCCCAGACCCGCTCCATTGTAAGCAGCTACTTCAATCTCATAGTTTGTCCAAATGATGAGATCCTCCAGTAACAGGTTTGTAACATCTGGACTGGTGATATTTTTGATTTGGTAGTCCACAGGCAGCCCTGTTAAACGATATCTGCAATACACAAAACATATGACACATTACACACATTTATATATGTGTACTGGAGGCTGCAGTACACCTCTGGGTCTTTAGGGGGAGACAATGCACCAGAGTCAATTGAAACACATTACAGTCTATTGCATGTGGTCCACCTGCTGTGTTTTCAAAGAGAATAATTAAAAGCAAGCCTGAAAATCACACTAATTACATGTTTACTGCGATCACTTTGACAAATTTGCTGACTTAAAATTTGAGTTTTTGAAGTGAAAGTATTGCAATATTTTCAGGGGTGCTGTTCACCAACTCCACCAGGAGGTCTGAGATTAATAAAACATGTGGAGTAAGCTGGGCAGTGGTGGAAGAAACGCTCAATTCTGTTACTGAAGTAAAAGTAAACATACCAGGGCAAAAAAAAAATACTCAAGTAAAAGTAAACACATGATATGCTAAAATCTACATAAGTAAAAGTATTAAAGTACCCATTTTACCCATACATAAAGAGCAAAAAGTAAAAGTATTTCACACAGATTTTTTAGGTCTTATAATTGATACAGATTTGTGCTGAATTTTGTTCAACAGAAACAACTGAAGTTTTTTCCAGCTGTTCTTATTTGTATATTTGGTTTGCTAAAATTACGAACATGTTAAAAACAAACCCCTCAATACTTTTACTTTTCAGTCCTGTTCAAAAATGTAGTGCAGCAGAAAGAAAGATACCTGCTATCAAATGTCGTGCAAAAGTAAAAAGTATCCTAGTAACTTTTAAGTAAAGTACAGATACCATTCCACCACTGAAACTGGGGTTCCCTTGGCTAATGTTAGTGAATGGTTTACATCATTGATGGATGGTAACAAAGTAAAGTACTTAAGTAACATTTTTAGGTATCTGTACTTTACTTAAGTACATTTCACAGTCGATACTTTTTACTTTTACTTCACTATATTTGAGAGCAGATATCTGTACTTTCTACTCCACAACATTTTTGAATGGGACTCAAAAGTAAAAAGTACTTTTCATACGATTTGAGGGGTTATTTTTACATGTTCGTGGAAACATTGTGACTAAAGTTTTCAAGTTCAACCTTCGGCTTTGAGCAAACAAAAATAAATGCACAAAGTTCATAAGACCAACTATGTGTGACCAAAATATGTCCAATTTTTAATCAATATCGCTACATTTAACACTAACAACTTTTACTCTTAAAGTACATTTTTACACGGGTACACAGATTTTTTTCATGTGATACTTTTACGTTTACTTGAGTAACTTTTTACCTCTGTATCTGTACTTTTACTTAAATAACAAAATTGAGTACTTCCTTCACCGCTGGTCTATGTATAGTCAAAGCAGAAAGAGTTATACGGCATGAACTTCAATATAAGTATTTAAATAGTACTGTAAACTATTACTGTAAAATACACATCCATATAGATATAACATTATGACCAGCTGGAGCCAATTTAATACGTTTGTAGATTCCGTAATTTTTCAATCAGAACCAGTATTAAAGTGTATGTATTGTTTTTTTTTTTGTTTTTTGTTTTTTTTGGTAGCAATACTTAAAACTTCTATAATACGCAAAATTGACTCTGAATTTTAAGCCATGTTATATTGTTGTTTCCTCCTCAAAAACAGACCTGGAGTTGTGTTTTGTTTCATTCGCACATGTTTGAATAACCCTTTATTATTAGTCCGTGTCCATCTCCAAAGCTCAAATTGCTCTGTTCCTCCTTGATGAAAGGTTCTGGTGACGGTGTACAGAGCTTAAAAACACAGTGGAGCACTTCCTGTATTACCACATGACATCACAAGGTGGATCAAGCTGCTTACAGTTTGAGAGAAGAACTCAAACGAAATCATTTTTTTGTTTTTCTTCCCGACTAAGCCAAATGACAAAAGAACATAAACTAACCAAACAAAAGTACATTACTTACACCGGAACAGCCTTGACTCCCATCGCTGCCAGTACAAAAACATCCCTCTGAACACTTTTGATGAATGAGACTGACCACTCCTGCCTATGAACGCCAAATGAGAATTGCTCTTTTGGACATTATCTGACCCGTCAAATGTAAACTTTTTCATAGTTTCAAACAATTACATTTCAAGGACAAAATGTTCCCTGCACACGTACACACTGCATAAACCGCGCTCGCTATCACCTGCCAAGAAGAGCTAACTGTAAACGTAATGCTTTTAACTTGTTCCTTACAGTGTCCTTGGGTGTTTTGAAAGGTGCTTGTAAATAAAAGTGTTGTAACTGTCACATGTGATTGTACTGGCATTTTTAAACCAGTTTTATCACGTCTGAAACTTGGATCGGTTGTGTTGGTAGCAGTATTTAAGATCCTATATTACGTTAAATGACTCTTGTGAGATTTAAGTCATGCTATAATGTTGACTCTAGTTTATAAAATAGTGAAGAACTTTTTGTATTACCACAAGCTGGATCAGGGTTTTTGGAATCAGTTTTTCGTATATTTGGTTTCTTTTTTTATGAGTAGAACCCTTATATTTTGTGGTACCGGTAACATTTAACAGCATTCTGTTCTAGCCATCACAGAAAATTCTCATACATTGCAGTGGTCATAATGTTATGGCTGAAAAGTGTATATTAAAGGGTGGTGGAAGAAGTACTTGATTTTACTTTTTGATGTTACTAAAGTAAAAGTAGGGATAACAAGGCAAAAAAACAAACAAAAAAACTAACATACTTAAGTAAAAGTATCACATGAACAAATCTACTAAAATAAAAGTATTAAAGTACCCGTTTTAAAAAGTACTGAAAGATTAAAAGTCTTATAAAGCTTCAATATTGTGATTCTGACAAAGATTTGTGCTGAATTTTGAATGGATCGTTTTTATGGATGTTTTTATTTGTATATTTTTGTTTGCTCAAATTATGAATGTAGTGGAGCAGAAAGTACAGATACCTGCTCTCAAATGTAGTGAAGTAGTAAAGATACCTAAAATTTATAGTACAGTACTTTATTACTTTTACTTTATTACATTCTGCACTGATATTAAAGTATATGGCAGTGTTGGTGGTCCTCTTACCTGACGTTGTAGCCTCGTAGGACGCCATTTTGGTGACTCTCAGGAGGAGGCTGCCATTGGATCATGATGGACTGGTTTGTGCGTCCGCTCGCGATGACGTTTTGGGGAGGAGCGCTCGGCGGTTCCTCTGGCAACGAGACTCTGTAGGAAAAATAGTATTCAAATTGTCAGTGATGTTCATATAGTGGAGTAATATATGTTAGAAGTCTAATTGTTTTGAGAAAAAATATATAAAAACAAAGAAAAGAATAGGGCTAGCCAGGATGCTAATAGGTGTGAAATCACTTATTAGGGGCTTGAATGACTATGCTAAGTAGGACAAAGGCACAGTGCACACGTAGGGTAGCACAATAGACCTAGACCTAGACACATCAGACCTGGACGACTCTGGGATTACACAGATATAACAAAACAAAAACAAAAAACAGTGAGTTATGAGTGCAAAGTTATGGATTCCCCAAGCCAACGTCCACCACATTATTTCGTAAAATCTAGTGTAATTATTCAAGTTTGTGAGCCTGGGAGCTGAATGTGGCAGTAGCAGAGCACCACATGGAGGGGGCAGCCTTGGGTGCCAGGTCCCCAGCCTCGGACAGACGGAGCCCCCACTGAGCCCCTCTGGCCTGGGACACAGAGCAGCGGGACGGGAGGAGGGATGTCACACCCGACTCATTTCACTGTTATTCACATTTTTGAGATTATTAAAGACGAGCTATGCAACTTTTCTGGTCAGTATGTAATGTTTTTGGTGGAGGTTCTGTGACCTTTTATGGTATAGCATTAAATGTGCTTGTTTCCATGGAGATATTAATGCTTTGCCTGGAATGTTCTACACTTGTTTATGAAGGTGTATTACTTTGGCAAGGTTCCACACTATAGCATTAACCTTGCTTGCTTCCATGGACATATTATTGCTTTGCCCGGAATGTTCCACACTATGCCATTAAATTTGTTTGCTTCCATGAAATGCTTTATCTGGAGTGTTAAATGCTTCTATCTCCAAGACAACCACGTGACATCCGTAAGTTACAGGTCAGATCTGTGACGCAAGATAGAAAGTTCAATGCCATAGAATCCTTTAGAAGACTTTAATGCCCTACTGTGAAACATAGGCAAAGCAATAACATCTCCATGGAGACAGCCAGGCAGAGCCACCACTGTAAATGTTACGCAGTCAACCTTTAAAGCTATTACACTGTTTTTTGATCTATATTACAATGGTGTTTTCTCCTCAAAAACAGACCTGGAGTTGTGTTTTGTTTCATTCACACATAAAACACAAACCTGCATATTTAGCCTGAGTTCTCCCAAACAGAAAACACTCTGTTCCACCTTGTGATGTCATCATGTGGTAATACAGGAAGTGCTCCACTGTGTTTTTCTTCATTAGAATCATTTGGGTAATTTCCGCCCTGGATTTGCTAATGTCTACTGAGCCAAAGGTAAAATGTAGTTGTTAACTTGAAAACTCCCACTTCATGACATCACAAGGTGGAACAGAGCATTTTGAGCTATGGAGATATAGACAGACTAATAATAAAGAAGTACTCAGACATGTGTGATTGAAACAAAACACAACTCCAGGTCTGTTTTAAAAGTAAATTTTGCAAAATATAGGACCTTTAAGGAGAAAGTCATTTTGCAGTATAAATAGCAGTGAAAAGTTGTGACGTTAGCGCTACATGAAGTCTCCATGATCTGCTCTCCTCCTCCATCACTCACTCTTGACTCAAAGGATCAGTCAAAATGGTTGTCAAGGTAACGGATTGTGTCACCGCGGTAATTCTGATGCAGAGGTTTAAATGTTCCTGGCAGGTAGAGCTCTATTTTATTTTGACATTTTCAGCTTTTCAAATTATCAAAGTGAAGACTGTGATATGCTTCAAGGAGTATTACTCAGAAAGATCATCTCTTCAGTTTTCAGCAGTAGAAACTTGATATTTTGCTTTGGCAGAATCTTAAAGGGCCCATATTTAGGTATTTTCTGATCTGTTCTAATGTTGTTTCCTCATCACAAACAGACCTGGAGTTGTGTTTTGTTTCATTCGCATGTTTAACACACAAAATCTGCATATTTATTTTTTTCTCTCAAACTGAAAACACTCTGTTCCACCTTGTGATGTCATGGGGTAATACAGGAAGTGCTCCACTGTGTTTTTAAACTCCATTCACCTTCACTAGAATCATTTGGATGATTTCACCTGTGGAATTCCCAATCTCTACTGAACTAACGGTAAAAGGTAGCTTGAAAATTAGCACTTTATGACATCACAAGGTGGAACAGAGCATTTTGATTTTTGGAGATGTAGACAGACCAATAATAAAGTGTTACTCAAACATGAGTGAACATGTGTTTTTGATGAGAAAACAACATTATAACACAGTGTAAAGCTCACAAGAGTCAGTTTTGCGTAATACAGGATCTTTAAGAAAAAAATATATTATCAAGAATATGAATTTTAAAAATGTTAAGTAACTTTATTTAAACAAGGCTAAATGCTTAAGAAATGTGTAATATATAATTTGCGAACAAGCCAGAGAAGCATATCACATATTTCTTCATACAAATATTTTAAAGTAGAAATTGCATTTGGAAAATATCAATATATAGTCTAGGTAAAAAAGTAGCAAAACGGGCTTTATTTTTCTTACAATTATAAAAGTATTGCGTATTACATCTATATATTCCAAATAAGTGTACTAATACTATACTAAAGTCTTTTTTCCCACATTTTTAAAACAGGGAAATTTTAATACAGTACATATCTCTCAAAAGCAAAAGGCATTTCTTCTGGAACATTCAAAACTAATGTAGAACTTCCTTTAGAGTTTGACACAAATGGACCATGCCTTTCTCTGATTGGATCATCTATCTGTCAATCACGGCCATTGGAAGATGGGGTAACAGGATATGATTTCAGACCATAGACTATATATATATACAACATGGACATAGTAACCTGTTAGCCACCCTGTTCCAAATAGGAAGTGAAGTTCCAGCTCCATCCACTCTGGCTTTAGTTCACTTTCTATTGAAAAACAGTCGCAACTCTCTCCACAACTGCTACTGTCAGACTCGTCGTTTTGGTGTTAAAATGTTCACATTAACTAGCCAGTTAATGATCCTGGTATTTTTATTTTGCTGTTGTGTCCATAAATCAAGATATGCACATTAAAAACAGATAAATCCATCTAGCGTTAGCAACAGGTTCGACTAACAGCATTGCTAAGCGCCCGCTCCCTGTTGAACCAGCGCTGCAGGCGAGAAGGGGCGTTACCTTAAAACAGCCTCGCACTGGATTGGCTCTTTGGTTGCTATGATACTCGTGATCAGAATTCCAAATCTGGAAGTCAGCTCCAAATTCGCTGGTATAACTGCTAGCGTCGATGAGCTTCATTTGACTGGAGCCGATCGCTAAGGGTGACGTCACACTCCTCTTCTTTCTACAGTCTATGTTCCAGGCCTTGTGTCTTTGTAAAGTTTTGGGTCTTGAGTGTGACCTTCAGACTAATTAAGCGCCCCTGGTACACTATACTGACACAACATACATACCTAATACATTCACTCATAAAAGATGCAGTACTTTTCTTCCCTATAAACGTGAGGAGGTGCTTTAGTATCCCTACATGTGTGTTGGGGGCTCACCTCTCCGTCTCTTTGCTGAACTGTCCCTTTCCCACGTCGTTAACGGCACAGAGGCGGAACTGATAGGAGCGAGCAGGGATGAGCCCGTTCACCGTCACCGCCGTGGACTCCGGCTCGATGTTAGCCAGCAGGATGGCCCACGGAGCGTCTAGGGAGCAGATAATTAACACGCAGCGGGTTAATTAGAGCCACACGATAAAAATGTCACAAAACTGTCAAAGCAACTCGTATCATATGGATGCTGACATATGATACGAGTTGCTATACGACTTTATAATAGTGAAACTTCGGACTTGAATCTGATGTCTTTCTTATTCCGTAAAGCACTTTGAATTACTTTTTGTACGAATAGTGTTATACAAATAAACTTGCCTAATAAAAAGTTCAATACAAAAGTAGGTTGGTCATCGCTATCTGTCAGAGGAGAACAACACCGTATAAAATGTGTTTATAAGAGACTACTTCACAGACTGCTTGAATATCTCACTTGTTTGTTGAACTCTGATACGGGAACTTTTAATACAAGATCTCATGATTATCTAAGGACTGGCTGCACCAGACCTGAGCTGGGAAAAGGGCTTTTGGCTGTTTTACTTCACAAAAATGGAATATATTTCAAGGACAAGCCAAATTGGGTACTTTGGTGCCACAAATGCAGTTTAATAATCCGGTGATAAACATTTATAATCACACCTGCTCCTGTTTTTAAGGTTCTAAATAGACCTACGTAGTTTTTTGTTTTGTTTTGTATTTTTCTGTCATTTGAACAGGGCGCTCATGAAAAGGAGAGTCTGAGTGGTCTCATTGGGCTATAAATAAAGTTGCATAGGTTGAATAAACAACACAAGATTATTTCTATCTTCACTTGCTGCCTTTTGCCCACTCTGCTCTGACATCAAAAGACTCCAAATAAAAAAAAAAACAACAACATGTAACTCGTAGGATAGCGGCACCTTCCACCTGACTGTCTCCATGGAGATATCCCATATTAAATCACTATCTTGCATTTATCCAATCAGGTGTTTTAATTGCTTTACAAAACACATTAAAGGGCTCATATTATGCTATTTTCTGATCTATGTTATAATGTTGTTTCCTCATCAAAAAAAATACCTGGAGTTGTGTTTTGTTTCATTCACACATGTTTGAGTAACCCTGTGTTATTATTCTGTCCACATCTCCAAAGCTCAAAACGCTCTGTTCCACCTTGTGATGTCACGAAGTGGTAGTTTTCAAGTTAACAGCTCCATTTTACCTTCAGTTCAGTAGAGATTGGCAATTCCAGGACTGAAATCATCCAAATGACTCTAGTAAATGTGTATGGAGTTTAAAAACACAATGGAGCGCTTCCTGTATTACAACATGACATCACAAGGTGGAAGAGAGTGTTTTTGGTTTGAGATCAGAACTCAAAGCTAAATATGCAGGATTTGTGTGTTTGTGATGAGAACACAACATTATAACATAGATCAGAAAATAACATAATATGAGCCGTTTACCTATTTCAAACCTATTTCAATTTCCAAATCCTTTGCTTCTCACACTTCCGTCCATGTTAACACTCCTCAAACTGGGCTAGAAGCAAAAACCTACAACTTTACCATTGAAGTCCAGCCATTATAAATTATGCATCGTAGCCCGAGTGGAGTTTGTGGGACCAGAGCGGCCAGTGACACCGTGTAAATCGCCTTACTGTTCTCCGACACCTCCAGGATGTAGCGGATGAGGGGACTGTTCCCATCAAAAGGCTTGTTCCAGTTCAGGTCGATGGCTCTCTTTTCCGAGGCGCTCAGCACGGCCGTGGGATTCTCCGGAGCATGGGGCAGCTGCCTGCAGGGGATACACAAGGACTCTGAGAATAACAGAAGTGCGATGTCTATCACGGTGCCAAGGGCGTACAGGACAACACAGGACTTTTGTGTGGTGAATATTTTATGAAAGAGATACAGGTTGGATGGACAAGGAGAGTGAAAACGGGGTTAAAAGAGATTATTAGAAACATTCCCGAATTTATGTTGGGCTACTTGGTTATGGGAAACAATGTCATTACTCTAACCCTAAGTATTTGGCTAATAATTGTATTTAGTTACAAACAATTACTTCAATGCTCTCAGAGTTTAACTGAAGAGAAAACATAGACCTATAAAGTTTGTAATATTTTGTAAGACTTTAGTTTATAAACCGCATGGGGCTTAACAGGGGCCCGACGCTTAGTTCAGTTTTCCTATGCTTTCAAAAAAAAAAAAAGAAAAAAAAAAAAGAAAGAAAAGATTTTGACTTTGATTTTGTTATAATAATAAAAAAAAAAAAAAAAAAAGGCATCTTGATTTTGTCATGATGCAAATAAGAAAATGCATTGTAAAAAAAAAAAAAAAAAATCAATGATCTTGATTTTGTTATAATATGCTTAAAAAAGTGATTGCAAAAATAAATGGAACTTTGATTTTATTATAATACAAATAAAAACTGAGCGTGAAAAAAGAGAAATAAAATAATCTGGATTTTGTCTAAAAAAATATACTTAAGTCCAATTTACTACTTTTACTTCATCACCTTCCACTAGTGATTATTTACAAGTGCTAATAATTTTAAACGTGCTATATTAGTAAAACTGAATTAAACTGAACTGACTACAACAACACTATATACAAAAAATTATACAAGTTACACATTCAAATTCCCAGCGAGTGACCTTGAAAACAAAACACGTATATAAAAATCATTAACATACTTCCGCGCGACTCCAGATGCGCAGTTTGATAGATACAGATAGCAGCTAGCATCTCTGTCAAAAACCACGCCGCCAACACGCACGACAACGACATCACTCAGCTCAAGACGACAGCGAGTTAGGCGTCTCATTCATATTCAATTTAGCTTGAGATGTAGCGAAGCATCGTGCCAAAAAACAGACAAACTTCTACGGGAAAAAAGAGCATTGGAAATCATAAGAAAGCCCGTGTGAGTGTACGGGGACTGCCAGGAGTGTACAGGGAATAGAGACACATGGAAAAAAACATATATATATATAGTCCCTTGTGGGTTGCAGGGTGAAAATGAGGATAGCAAAAAGTGCGGAGATGCGGGCGTTTAGGTGGGAATGAGTCAGAGGTGTCGCGTTTGTTGTGGATACTGAAGGGACATGTTGAGCCTTGTATTTCTGGACTGGAGAATGTAGTAGAGATTGGAAAAAGCAGAGATGAGAATAAGACTGATGGGGAGTCTGGACTACAGCACACTAGGGGGTCATCTGAAATAAACTAGCAAAGGTCTAAGTGTCATCCCCGAAGCGGATTCCCCGATCGCCACGGTGTTGGGTTTTTATATCGTTTTATTGTAGTTATAATCTGTGACGTTAAAGTTTTTTTTTGGGACGTTTTAAATCACGATATTGATCTAAAACGAGAGAACGAAGTGAGTAAAAAGAGTTTGTTCACTGATCCGAAGGTTACGGGTTCGAATCCCACTCTCGACGTAAACATCATTGGTTGAGCGGTCAGAGGTTGGCGGTTCGATTCCAGCTCCCACAGATGAATGGTGTTGTTGTGTCCTTGGGTAACACACGTAACCCTCCTCGATTGATTTTTTGTATATAGACACTGTGCACAGGAGTTGGTTTCTGCAGCTGAATTAACATCACTTCAACCACCATAAACCAAGAGAGGAGCTAAATAATATTAATGTTGTTTTTAATAATAATTTAAAGTAATAATTAGTGTTTAGCTGGTTAGCCCACTGACCCTTGAGCAAGACACTTCACCCACTTTGCCTACGTAGAGCAGCTGTAGCAGTAGCGTGAAACCAGTACGGCGTGAATATGACTCCAGTGTAGTATTTTGAGAGGCTTGTCAAGTGGAATATGTCGTTCTTGAACCTCTACCAAGACTGTCACGGACACTGTTTAGCACTTTCGAGACAGACTGTCAAAATATTGTTGGGAGATTCAAAAAAAAAAAAAAAAAGTTAAAAATACTGAGATATTAATTTGGTCAACATTGCCCGCGATAGGAATAAGTGATCATTTTAAAGTCTACGTGTAATCACAAAGCTGTTTAAGCATCAAGAAACAGGAATTGTATTGTTAGCATGCTAGCTGTTGTTGTGCTTATAAACTCATCCTGGTGAATAATTAGGATGCTTAGGATGCCCACAACAGCAACAAAGAATTTAGAAAGTGACAATTTTAAATGGTAAATGGGCACATTTTTATCTAGAGAATCAGACAGTGCACTGTTAGCATGCTAGTTGTTGTTACCTTCTCTGCTCAGGTCTGAAAGTTTTAAAACGCACTCATTGCTGTGAATAATTAGGATGTTAGGGATACATTAAACACATTTTTAAGATAGTAAATTTTAACTCCACAATAAACACCGTACCTGACTCTTAGGTGGGCGCTGCGAGAGTCGTTCCCTCCCACAGACGTGACTCTACAGGTGTAGGTCCCGATGTCTCCGGACCAGGTTTGGGAAATGTGCAGCGTCCCGTCCGTGTCCAGCTTCATCCTCGGAATAGACTGGACGTTTATGACCACGCCCTCCTTCTCCCAAACGTGTCTGTGAATAATACAAAAATCAAAACGTTAGGAACAAAGTAGTGAGTTTTGGAGAGGACTTTCCAGTATAACGGCTGCAAGATTAATCAAATTTTGAATAAAAATTAATACATACATTTTTTAAGTACCATAATTTCATCCACAAACAACTAAATATTCTAATTCTGCATATAAACTGCTAACCCTGTATAGCAAAAGAAAAATGCGATTCTGTTAACTGGATAAAACTTTTAGCAAACTACACTGAAGCTAACACACCTATTGGTTTATGACTAACAGAAACTATAAACAAACAGGTGTGTTAGCGTCATTGCAGTTAGCTCCTCCACTCAGATATGTGTCAGTGAGGCAGTGTCCAGCAGTAATCTGACCAGAACTGAAGAAGCGACTTGAATGAGCAGCATTTCGTCTTCACTCCTAAACTTTTTCGTCCAGTTGAGAGAAATGATTTTACCTGGACACCTGAGGGATTACACCGACCACTAACCCTGTAGATCTGAACATGTTTAAAAATGTGATTCTTGCATCAGTTCATATTTCAGTATTTTTGTCAATTCTTTTGAAGATGTGAACTTTGTAAAAGGTGCACTATGTAACTCCTCTGTTGTGGCGTTCGCTGCCATGGAGATGCTGCTGTTTAGCCTGGAATGTTTCACAGTACGGCATTAAAATTCTTGCATTTATTCAGTTACAGGGGCTTTTTATTGCTTAAAAATTGTAAACATAAATTGCAAACCTAATCACAATTACAATGCTTGTCAGAAAAATGACAATTACATATTTTTCCCAAATAGTTCAGCCCTAGTTTCATGAGATGTATTGATGTAGACTTTTTTTCCAAGGTTCTTTTCCGTAGCGGTGAAGTGTACTACAGTTGGAGAGGAAGAGCAGTTAGCATATGCATATTTGTTCCAGGCACTGACTTAAAAGTGTCAAATCTAAAATCCACGTCTTTAAATATTGGGTCAACGCTTTGTGAGAGGAAATAGATCAGATTCTAAACAGGTCATGTCTGCATTTCAATAGGAAACGTTATGTAAATTGTCCTTTTTCCATCCACAGTTATACTAAGAAGTAATGGTGAGAAATAGTAGTGATGGGTCGACTGATAACAAAATATTGATATAGATAGAGTCTTGCAAGTGTCAAGAAATGCTACTTTTCCCCTATTTTAAATCAAACCTATTCTGCAAAATTGACTTTCAGAGCTTTTAAACCAAATGTTTCCTCTTCTGATTTACCCTATCGAAGTTGTTTTTGGAGTGATTCCTGCGTGTTTGAGCAATCTCTAATTGCTTATTTTCAAGACGCCATCTTGCCGATCAACACCTGTTTTCACTGGCATACATCCACTGCTCTGTACTTACTTCGCTCTCCAGTTTTATTTTCTTAATTGATGATATGCGTAGGATTTGGCATTTTGGTACAAATGAAAAAAAAAAAACAAAACAAAACAAAACTGGCTGGTGTGATCTGCAGCTGTCCATAGGCTCTTTGTTGTGATGATGTTTACGGTGACATCAGCTCCCATTGGGCACCGCAGTTTTCAAACGCAGAAGAAAGAAAGCGGACTTGTTTCTTTTACTAAATTATTTTAGATGAATATTGCGATTTAAAATGTGCAAATCATAAGAAAATGATCCACGGGTGTCATGGATTATAACTATCGAGCAGACACAAGCACAGTAAGTCTTCTTTAAACATTTACTAGCAGATTATGTCTACTACAAACACAACTAATTCAAGTGGAGCCAAAATGCATATTAACAGATGCTGTTGACATGGCATTAGCCCACAAAAGTAATGAGATTGTTCTTTTGATGTTAAAATATAGCAGGCGATTGAAAGTATTTTAAGTGGGATTAACTGTCTAAAATAAAATGTAAAAAATATCTATGTATTATATCTAATCTAACAACACATCCTAATTTAAAGGGTCCACATTATTTTATGATCTATGTTATAATGTTTTTTCCTCATTAAAACATAACTGGAGTTGTGTTTCGTTTTTTCTCCCAACAGAAAACACTCTGTTCCACTTTGTGACGTCATCGGGTGGTAATACAGGAAGTGCTCCACTGTGTTTTTAAACTCCATACATTTTCACTTAAATGATTTGGATTATTTCGGCCCTGTAATTGCTCATTTCTACTTAACTAAAGATAAAAGGGAGCTGTTAACTTGAAAACTACCACTTCATGACATCACAAGGTGGAACGGAGCATTTTGAGCTTTGGAGATGTTACAGATTAATAATGAAGGATTACGGAAACATGAGTGAAGGAAACAAAGCACAACTCCAGGTATGTTTTTGAGGAGGTAACAACATTATAACATGGCTTAAAACTCACAAGAGTCAATTTTGCATAATATAGGACTATAAACTAACTGCTTTTAATCAATTAATATAACTTCATTTATTCCAGAAAAGCACTTTGAGCAGATTGAGTTGCTAAAATACAATCACTTCTCTTTAAAAATGTGTTTTAAAGCAGCACGCAGTAAGCTAATTCACACTTGTGTCACCTGAGATGTGTAATATCATGATTTCCTTTCTAACGGTGAGAGCGGTAAAACAGTTGGTTGAGTTTTGAGTGGGAGTCAGTGGGAGCGGGGCCTCACAAATATCTGCACAGGCTCCACTTTCACTGATAACATGGTCCAATGCTTCACCACCATCTGCTGACAATAGTACAGCTGGGTTCACTTGGGCTGACGTTAGGTAGGCAAAGTTACTTCATTTGTATTTCAGTTTATAAATGTGCAAATTTGAAAAAGTCTGCAGTAGAACAATAAACCGATTTTGTAAATAACTGTTCTTTTTTTTTCAAATCTGTAAGGTCAAAGATGTTACTTTCAAGTTAAATGTACTTGCAAGTATTGTGGCTCATTCAGAAATAATTTATTTACATTTTTTGCTTGGAAGCACTTACTGTTGCGAACAATTAACTCACAAATGAATTCCAAAATTTTCATAACAGAAAATATATTTGACACTTCCAAAATTACCAATAAAAATGATGTTTAGTTTAGTAGCTGCTTATTTAGGCCTTGTAGGTCAAAAAGAATTTACGTTTTATAGTACTCACTCCAGTCACAAGGGGTCATTAAATAAAGTAATTAAATAGATAAATAAACTGGCTCATACTGTTTATTTATTTATATTTATAGAGGGAAACCCAATGAGAACACTTGGGCTCTCTTTTTCATGGGTGCCCTGTTTAAAGTCATTTCTTTACTGTGAGATGCCAAAATTATGCAAAGCCCAGTGAGGTAACTATTGGCTCTGTGCTCGACGGTAGCCGACAGTTGGCTCAACCATTTCCGTTGTAATGTAATGTCTATGAGGTTTTTGCTGAGTCGTGCTAAAATCAATAAATCCTGACAGTTCAGGCGGTGGACAGGGAGCTGCGGGTGGACGTCACTTCTGTGTTTACATCTTGTGTGTGTCGGGGCTAATGCTAATGCCACTTCCAGAGCCTAATAAATATTTAAATAACACCACTGAACAAAATAATCTAATCTAAAAATAATTCGGTCACCCTTACAACAAATTTAATTTAGTTGTTATGTTGCATTTAATGATTTAAAAGAAGGTTCAAGGTTTAAGGTTACTTTATTGGTAAAGTAACCCTAAAGTAACCCTAAAGTAAACCAGGTATATTTTTATTTGTCAGTGAATCAGCTCGATCATTTACACCAGGGCCAGCCCAGCCTATAAACAGATTAAACAGCTGCTTAGGGCCCCATGAGCTCATACATGTATATTGCAAATAATATATCAAGTTTTATTGGACACAGAGCTTGTGTGTTTACAGCAGCCTAAAACAGATACTTTTGTTTTATACCTATAGTACCAAAATATCTACTGCTGCCTACATTTGTTTTTGATCCGGTCAGAGGTGAGGGCAGCTATGTGTTTACACCGGTGTATTATAGGACCCTTTATAATGTAAATTTAAGCCCACTGTCGCCAACTGGAACACATTAAAATCCACCAGAAACTTGAAAAAATGTCTAGAATTTTAAAAATCTTGACCCTCCTTATGTGTTTGTCTACTGTTCTTGTGGATTTGGTAGTTTTCAGTCTGATGTTGGTCATATACAATTAGTCAAGGTGATGAGAGCATAGTCACAATGTCGTCAGGAGGTATCCGCTGTCAGGGGCCCAAGAGACAAATTCAGCTTAGGGCCGCCTGAAAGCTAGGGCCGGCCCTGATTCGCACATATACACTTCATCTGGAAAAGTGACAACAGATTTTAGCATTAGCGCTGATTTTAGCACAACTTGGCAGAAACCTCATGGACATTACACCAGAAATGGCTTGTCCCTCCGATTGGAACTAGCCCACGGCCGCTGTGCACAGAGCCAATTGGTTTTATATTGGACTATACAATATGAGCTGAATAGACTGCAGCGAATTTGTATGCAACGAAGCATTTTACTGAACTAAAAAAAAAAAAAAAAAACTAGTTTAATTCCAGGTCTCAGGTCCATTTACTTTACCATCTTTTCAGATAAATAGAATCCTGTTCATTCAAATGTAATGCCTTTAACAACACAACTTAACCCCAGCAGCATGGAGCAATGTGATTTAAACCCTCTGTATAGACTGTAATTGCTTTAGCTCCATAGCATTCTGTCAAGCCCCATTCTAAATATACCCGCTTACCCACCTGCTGGAAAATGAACAGCCAACTGCATTATACATGACACCGACAGATTGTATTTTAATTAGTTTTGACGTACAATAATGACTTAGCACAGGTATAGCTTGTTTCTCTCATTCCCATATTATGAATCTGTCGCAGAATTCGCTATTAGCCAGGTATTTTATCTTTCCTTTCTCCCCTCGGCCTCTTTTTCGAACCCCCGCACATCAGAGCATGAATATCAGAGCCTCCCGATGTCTGCATATCAAACGTCGCCATTGCTGCTCATCAAAACTGCACAACTCAAATAGCCAGCCTCAGATGTGGGTCCTGGTCCGAATGGAAAGTGACAGAACGCCTCACTGATTGTTGGCGATGTTTGATAACCGTTCACCTGGATGAAAAAATAACTGTTTGTAGTTGTAAACTTGTATTACAGGTTGCGTGGAAGTGCATATAGAAATTGGCAAATGTATGCAGTTGGCTCCGTACACAAAGGTACCCATCTAGTTCCAGCCATCTTCGTCCAAATGATATCTCTATGGGGTTTTTGCAGAGTTACAAAAATAAATACTGGCAAATGATGCAGTGGACAGTGAGATGCAGGTGGATGCCACTAACTGCATGTTAAACACTTGACCAGAGGGCACTTCTGTGTTTAGAAAGGCAGGTCTTAGTCATAAGCCGTATAATAGAAGTGGACTAAGGGACTGTAACATTATCTATAGAGTTTGGGTCTAGCTCCAAATGCTAACACTTGCTCAATTATGTATATTATAGTAACCAAAAAGCCAATCAGGAGTGAGGTTGTTGAAGGTACTTGCCCCTTCCTGTCCCACACTGCTGGGGTGGTAGCGGGTGGCTGCTTAGCAACACTGTCAATCAAACTCGTTGCTTAAGCTAGCACGAACAACCTCAGGGAAAGGAGGCTGATATTGATTTACGGACAAAATAGTGAAATAAAAACACCAGGATCAGGGTCAGAATGACAAGCCTGACAGCAGTGAATACAGATAGAGGGGCCAACCAGTTTTCAGTACAAAATGAATCAGTCAGAGTTGATGGAGCTGAATCAATGGTCACTTGATGGAACGCAGCTAGTCGGCTAGCTATGTCTATCTATAGCATATACTGTATAAAGAAGTGAGGGTAACATCACCCATAGCTCATCGAGGCTAGCGGTTACAAGGGCGAATTTGCAGCTGAGCTCCACATTTGGAATTACGAGCACATGTATCACAGGCACCGAGGAGCCAACCCAGAGCGAGGTTGTTGAAGGTAGTGGCCTTTCCCAACCGCACCACTTAGCAGGGAACGGGCACTTAGCAATCAAACTTGTTGCAAATGCTAGAGGGAGCAACCTCTAGGAAAGAATACGTCTGATTTGTCTATTATTAATGTTCATATCTTGATTGTGTAGAGCTTGTTAATACGAACATTTTAAGGTGACAATTTTTCAATGTAAAGTGAATTGAATGCAGGAAGCACGCCCATGATCACCCCCTGTTTGGAATGTGGAGGCTAGTACGTTAACTATGTCTATTTATATATACAGTATATTAGCTGTAGGCTGTGTAAGTTTGTGGTCTTAGTGTCTCAATGCTAATGCTAACTTCTGAGCCTAATACATTTTAAAATAACACAGCAAATTGAAATAAGCTACACATAAAACAATTGGGTAGTCTTTACCATAAATTCAACTTTGTTTTGTTAGATTTTACATTTTGATAAAAGTTAGCATTAGCATCAAGACAATTTAGAACAGAGCCAATTGGAAAACATCTCAGGATAGGAAGAATAATGAGGAGCTAGCAGTAATATGAAGGTCTGACAAAAGAAAATGGCAAGTGCAAAGAAAAAAACAAAAAACATTCTATTGGCAAGGCATCGTTTGATTATAGTCCAACAGTCCGTATATGCATACTGAACTTTCTGTAAGCACTGTAATGCGTTTGATGTATTCTTCAGATGGCTTTTTTTTAAACTAAAGCCAGTGAGAACAAAACAGACCAACTCCTAATGGTAGCTAGAAATGTAGACTCACACTATGGTTGAAGTTCAAATAAGCAAAACATCTATTGCAGCACACCAGGGCATTGCATAAGAAGCCAAGTGATTCAAAGGACAGCCACACAACAGTAAGGGAAATAATATGAGAAAGCTGGAACTTTCTCAATACTTTAAGCCAACACATTCATTTATTTAGTTTTAAATGCACTTTGGATGTTTCAAAAGTTCTTGTTTGCTCTCCACTGAATTGCAGTAGTCCTCACTGATAGATTTCAAACATGACTATATTTACAATTTTGTTTCTACTTCCTGTCTGTTCCATAAACGTCCCATTCATTTTTTCTTGTAGACTTTCCGGAAAAATTAATATTAAAAGTTTTGACCCTTGCTCGGGAATATGTGGTAACTAAAGACTACCATAATTTTATTTAAAGTCTGTTTCTGAGACTTTTTAAACAATTTGCCGAATCTTTGTGTGCCGGGGCTAATGCTAATGCTAATTTTGGAGCCTAATAAATATCTAAATAACGGCACTGACTGAAAAAGTCTACACCTAAAATAATTGGGTCGTCCTTACAACAAATAAAATTTTGTTGTGTTGTATTTAACATTTTAATAGAAGTCAGTGTTAGCATTAGCATTAGCACTGACACACAAAGACGAACCTTTCTAACTGTCCTTTGGTGAAGTTTTCCCCGTATTTGTAAAGCGTTTAACATGTTGTCATTGACCTCCACCTGCAGCTCTCTGGTCACTGCCTGACCCTAACCCCCCAACCTCTGACCCCTGACCCTTAACCAACCCACAGCTTCCTGTCCGCTGCCTTATCTGTTAAGATTTATTGATTTTAGCGTGACTAGCGTAAAAACCTCATAGATATTACATTAATGCCGGAAATGGTCAGTCCTCTTAACATTTTCAACCTCAAAATCCACATCGTTAACAAGAAGCAGCAGAAATATACACCTCTACAACCAATCTTCATTGCAATACTAGCAGTTATCATTACTTTTATCATTATTATTTTTATCTAATTTAAAATAACTTGCTGTTTGAAGAAGTATATTCTTATGTTATATCTTATTGCAATACAAAACATTTCAAATATAACATCTCCTGTGATTTGTTATGTTGTTTGTTATGTTAAGACTCACAAATATTAAAGTGCCCATATTACGCTGTTTTCTGATCTATAATATAATGTTTCCTCATCACAAACAGACCTGGAGTTGTGTTTTGTTTCATTCACTCAAACCCTGCATATTTAAGCTGAGTTCTTCTCTCAGACTGAAAACACTGTGTTCCACCTTGTGATGTCATGTGGTGATACAGGAAGCGTTCCACTGGGTTTTTAAACTTCTTTCCTTCACTCGAATCATTTAGATAATCTCAGCCCTGGAACTGCCAATCTCTGCTAAACTAAATGTAACTGTTAACTTGAAAACTACCACTTCATGACATCACAAGGTGGAACAGAGCATTTTGCGCTTTGTAGATGTGCGCAGACTAATAATAAAAGGTTACTCAAACATGTGAATGAAACAAAACACAACTCCAGGTCTGTTTTTGATGACGTAACAGCATTATAACTTGACTTAAATCTCACAAGAGTCAATTTCTCGTAATACTGGATCTTTAAAAACATCCAGCGGTATTAACACCTGAGAGAAAACTGAAATATGAAGAATCTCACTCACTTTTGAACATGTTTGTATCGGTCTAAACTACAGGGTTAGCAGATTCGACACATCATATGGATATTTTGTTGTTTGGAGAGGACATCATAGTACCAAAATGCAATCATTACGTATAAGATTCAGTTAATCCTGTGTACTTATATTGCTCACAAATACCTCAAAGTATTGTAAAAACCTCTTTCAAACACACACACACACACTTTCGTTTTCTTCTTCTTTTTTTAATCTTGTTCAAACAGCTCACACCTAAATCCCAGACGCGGCTCGTGTTTGAAGACCCTGGCCTTGGATGTACTTTATTTCTGCTTTCTGTAATCGGAGCTTACCTGACAGAAACACTGGGGTCGTGGGTCACTCCGCAGGTCAGAACTGCTTTGGTGCCTTTGATAACGCTCTGATCCTGAGGGGGGGTGGTGATGCGGGTTCGAGCTACGGGTACACACACAAACAGAAGAAAATATCCGCTTTTAGAACGCAAAAACAAGGACATAAAACAAGACAAAATGTATTTTCACAAAGTCATTCCAGACAAAGCGACATGGCGGTTTCGGTGATGGATTCTGGTTGTTGATGACTTCGTGTTGCACAGAAGAGCGGCTTTTGTATCAGGAAGAATTGGCTTTATCATTGCATCTACAATAGAACAATTTCACAAGAGTTCTTTGCAGAAGTGGTGCTTAAAAACTGTGTTCAAGTACAGATATGTCAAGAACTTGAGATGAACTTCAAATGTGGGAATATATAAAGGCCCATAATGTGGTGAAGGTACATCTTGAAACCTCTCAGCTAAAAGTATTGTTATTGCTACTCCTCCTACTACTACTATTACTAGTACTGACATTACATGATGATAACTACTTACAACACTCATACCCAACTAATACTGTTAGGGATAAAACAGTCACCATGGTAAAGTAGGAGGCCACACATTTTTTCCAATCTTTTAAATATTTTTACGTCTTGACAATAAATGTAACAAAAACAGCACTTGACTTTTAAGTAATAATACTGCTGCTACTGATACTACTGATACTGTTGTTGCTGCTGCGACTACTGCTACTGCTACTAAAAGTATTACTACTACAACTGTTACTGCTACTATAACTACTACTACTGCTACTACAACTACTGCTCCTACTACATCTACCACTACCACTGCTACTATTACTACTACACCTACCACTACTACTGCTATTACTATTGCTACTGCTATTAATATTATTATTACTACTACTACTACTGCTGCTACTACTGCTACTACACCTACCACTACTACTGCTATCGCTGTTACTACTGCTACTGCTATTACTATTATTAATATTACTATTACTACTACTATGACTACACCTACCACTACTATTGCTACTGTTATTAATATTACTATTACTACTACTATGACTACACCTACCACTACTACAGCTATTACTACTACTATTACTACTACGACTACACCTACCACTACTGCTATTACTATTATTAATAGTACTACTACTATTACTATGACTACATCTACCACCACTACTGCTACTGCTACTGCTACTACTACACCTATCACTACTACTGCTATCACTATTACTACTATTAATACTACTACTACTACTACTACTACTCCTCCTCTTGTACCTTCTTCAAATCCTACTTAACTGCCTTTACCATATCGACTACTACAACTAGTCCTAGTACCTTCCAAAGCAGCACTCCTGATCACCACTTCTGCATCATCACCGTATCGTTTTCACCCATCCCCATCTGCTCCGTCTCTCACTCACCCCACACCACGAGGTCAGCGGAGGCCTCGTCGATCCCCCTGGAGTTACTGGCCATGCACGTGTAGGTCCCGGCGTCCGAGATATGGGAGGGCGAGATCAGCAGACTTCCCGATTCCAGCAACGTAAACCTGGGTAGCTGCACAGATCCGCTGGCTAACACGCGCTCACCTTCAGCCCGGGTGGAGAGATAAGAAACAGGGTGCATTAATCAAAGAGGACATCCGGCCAGTGGGGGAGCTGTGACGGTACAGGCTAATCACGTTTATTTGTGTAGAAGCATTCATAACTGAACAGCACCGGAATGTTAAACAGGGAATAACTTGAGGCAGTAAAAGTATGGAGCAGTAGGGGGAGTCCAGGTAGTAACTTTGAAATTAAATCTAGGGTTTAAAACTGTCACATTAGAACCTGTGTCGCCGGAAAATTAACCTGTATATAGAGGACACGTACAAATGTCTTAGTTTTTGGACAAACCAAGCTCAAAACTTCCAGAAATCACTCATTGAGCTGCAGAAGTTGCACTAGCGCTGAAAAATGATTGGCTGTTGAGAGAGAGTCCATTTACGTTTAAACCAGCCATGCCCAAATTGTGGCCTGGGGGCTAAATGTGGCCCACAGACCAGTTGTTTTAGGCCCTCAAGCTTCCAGGTGAATTGTCCCATATCACCTTAAACAGTACTTTTTACTGTATATTCCTGAAAATCTACTTTAACAAGCCCATATCAAATATTTAATGTGTCCTATTGAGGATGTAAACATGAATAAAAGTCTAGTGGTTCAGTCTAACTTGTAATAATAACACAGATTTGAAGTATTCACTGTATTGGCCCTCAATCGGCCCTCAGCTTCGTCTATGTTTTTATATGTGACCCTTTACGAGAAAACCAAACCAACTGGATTGTTTTGTGATAGAAACTGGCAACCCAAATGAGAGATTCATGTGAGGCTTATTCTGCTTTCTGATTGGATAAAACGCCAAATTACAATATAAACAACTTGGCTATCAGTGTTTTTGTAATGAAGAATAAATCAACATTACATTTATTAGCAGTAAAAGCTGTTTATGATTTTAACATGTAGGCCTCATATGGACTTAAGTCAAGTTCATGAAATTTGAAATACAAAACTTACATGTATAGCTAAGTGGTAAAAAGGGAACTTGAGTAGAAAGGACTGCTCTTAGGTGTAGTGAAAAGTAAGAAGTATCCACTAAAAGTACTTAGGTTAAAGGGCCCATATTACGCTACGTTCTGATCTATGTTATAATGTTGTTTCCTCATCACAAACAGACCTGGAGTTGTGTTTTGTTTCATTTGCACATGTTTTATTGTCTTATTGCATATTTAGACTGTGTTCTTCTCTCAAACAGAAAACACACCGTTCCACCTTGTGATGTCATGCAGTGATACGGGAAGTGCTTGACTGTGTTTTAAAACTCCCTCACACTTTCACTAAAATCATCTGGATAACTTCAGCCCCGGAAGTGCCGATCTCTAGTGAACTAACGGTAAAAAGAAGCTGTTAAATTGAAAACTACCACTTCATGACATCATAAGGTGGAACAGAGCATTTTGAGCTTTAGAAATGTAGACAGACTAATAATAAACAGTTACTGAAACATGTGTGAATGAAACAAAACACAACACCGGGTCTGCTTTTGAGGGGATAACAACATTCTAACAGTTTTGCGTAATATAGGACCTTTAAGTATAGATAGATACTTAAAATATATATTTGAGAGACACTTATTACACTGTGCCAGCAGGTGGAGCTCTAGGTAAGCTTCATATTACAGACTCAGATGCGATACCTTTCTGCCAGGTGATCGCCGGCCGGGGGGCTCCGGATGTCTCGCAGTGTAAGATGACCGACATCCCATCGATCACGGTGCTGTCCGAGGGTCCGGCCGTAATATTCGGAGCGATACCTGCAGGACACAGAGGAAATGCGCTCAGGACGGAGGAGACAGGAGCTAGGGGGCTTGTGAAGTCGACATAATAGGAGTCTGGGGAGAGATTAGTGTTTAGGTGATGTCTTTGTCACAATAATTCTTGACAACGATTGACAAGGATTTTACCTCAGAGTCCATAGCGCTGGTATTAAAACTGTATTACGTAACTTTTCTCTTATAAAAACAAGCATGTGTTGTGCCAAAGGGTTTGTGAGTGCTCGAAAAAAGTTTGATACAATACCAATTTTCTTCTTTCACAGTTTTAAATGTGCACCGTGTAACTTTTCTGGGGAGTTCTGTCACTTGCTTGTCTCCATGGAGATTTTATGGCTTTGCATGAATGTTGCAGAGTATGGCATTAAACAAACTCATCTTGCATTCTTTAAATTACAGGTGTTTTTACCATAAAAACATGCCTTCTTATTTAGAGCGGGGATACTTTTATTTATTTTACAGATTTGTAACTTGGCCTGGGAGCATCACCTGCTTGTCTCCATGAAGAAAGATATATTTAATGTCATACTGCGGAACTTTCCAGGCAAAGAAATCACAGAAAACGCAGTGTAAATGTACACTACCCAGGAATGAGTTTGGTTTTAGTACAATATTGAGGGAAAAAATACCTAAACCAGCCGTATATGGTTAAACTTCCATATGCCAGGGGAACTCTTAAAACTGATAAAACATTAACCTGATTTGCTGAACATGGACTAAACTAGGTCTGAATTGTGGCTAAATAAAATCTAATTAAAGATTAAATAACTAAACCAGGAACAAAACAGTGGATCTATAATAGGACTAGGTTTAAGTCAGATTTGGTTAGAATGAACTAAATATAAACCAAGTCCAATCTAGGTCTAGTCAGGTTTAAATGAATATTAAACCAAAACGATATCAGGTTTAAATGAAAAATAAACCAGGACTAAATTGGGTTTAAATGAAAACTAAACCAAGACTAAAGCAGGTTTAAATGAAAACTAAACCAGGATTAAATTGTTTTTAAATGAAAACTAAACCAGGACTAAATGAGGTTTAAATGAATACCAAACCAGGACTCCACATACAGCTGTAACAGATGAGGCAAATGGCAAAGTGCACCAGACTAATAGGTGATCTGCAATAAATCAAAGCCCCTACGGATCGTCAGGAATAAAACTGTAAAAAACATCGTAGCTCCCAAGAGAAAAATTGTGAAATAGTTGGGGGAATAATTCTGACACCAAATCAGGACACACATAGCGAGTGAGGGAAGGAAAGAGGAAAGAGGAAAGAAGGAAAGGAGCTAGGAGCTAGGAAAGAAAGGCTGTCAGGACGGAGAAGTGGGACAGAGGAGAGTAGAGGAATATCATGAATTCTGATAAGAGCCCGGAGTGACGGCTGAGGCAATACAGACAAAGTGAAGAAAATTAGATGTCAAAAAAATACCAAATTGGAGCAGGGCGGGTAAAATGATTATGGGCAGTTTAAAGACACAGGGTTAGCGTCACGTATACACAAGTACATAGAGTACAAGTACATAGACCGGGGAAGGTGACACTGAGGCTGTGCAGTGAGTAGTAGAAAAGAAAGTGAAATGTGAACATTTTTTCGGCTGTGCAATGTCATAATAATAATAATTTCTCACATGCTGGTTTGATATTGGAAAAAAAAATATGGTGAGACCAAGGGAGTAATTGGAAATACTGTAAATGGGTCCATGTGTAGTACTTTTTTTGGTGCAGGATCCAATAAATGCTTATCTCAATAGAAACGTTAATGCTTTGCCTAAAAATGTTCCTTAAACTTCTCCGTAGGTACAAGCAGGTGACATCGCCAGTAAGATTGCACTCACAGGTCAGATCTGTGGAAAGGCGAATCCGCTCACAATAGTAATGCAAGTGTTTCAAGGCATTTTTTAGCAATTAGTTTTTTATATATAAATGAATTAGAGATAAGTTTATTACCGTACTGTGGGACATTTTACGCATAGCAAAGCAATAACACATTCTTCTTGTAAGCGGGGCAGCCTCTTCACAGATCTGACCTGTAAATGTTATCTTACTGGTAACGTCGCCTGCTTGTCTTCATGTATAAAGGTAAGTTTAATGCCATACTGTGGGACATTCCAGGCAAAGCAATAACATACGGAGAGGAGCACGATGAAAGACACCCACCTCCCATCAGAAAAGTTGCACAGTGCACCTTTAAACTGTGTTGCATCAAAACTATAATATCTAAAATTTTCTGACACATTTAGGTTTTGTATTTGAAGAGAAATGCCATAAAAATAAACAAGTCTAAACCATTACAATGCCTAAAAGTACGAATGGTTACAATACTTCTGTACTGATGTTTGCAGTGAGAGTAACATTCACTCTACAAATTCAAAGTATATTATTTTAACAGCAGTAACTTTACTTTACTTACTTTTCTAAACAGAAGTCTCAAGACGCTCAAATATTTGATGATGAGAGACAGTGCATTGTCCTGTAACCAGCTCTGAGTGTGTGTGTGTGAGTGTGTGAGTGTGTGTAAATAATGCGTCTTGTCCCGCAGCAGCAGTGGGACGCCTCTAGAGCAGTTCAAATGGCTCAGCAGGAACCAGGAAGTGTCTAAATTAACTCACTCATCTCTATTTCGACACAAGACCCGGCTTTTGTTTAATTTTATCGCCCCTGACACATTTCCATTTTAATCAAAGGAAATTAAATTAGAAGAATTGGTTGATTTTTTTGTACTTGGTTAAGCTTTTTGCAATTTTACTCTACTTGTGCAGCTTTTCACACTTTGTTAAACTTGTTTCCACTTTTTGCACTTTTTTTACACTTTGTTTACGTTTTGTTAAGCTTTTTCCACTTTTTGACACTTGGGTCCGCTTCGTGCACCTTTGTCGTACTCAGTTAAGCTTTTTGCACTTGTTTGCAATTGGTTAAATCTTTTGCACTTTTGTCACACTTCATTAAACATCTTTGCACTGTTTTGCACTTGGTTATGCTTTTTGCACTTTTTTGCACTTTGTTAAGCTTTTTGCACGTTTTTAGCACTTGATTAAGCATTTTGCACATTTTTGCACGTTTTTAGCACTTGATTAAGCATTTTGCACATTTTTGCACGTTTTTAGCACTTGATTAAGCTTTTTGCATTTTTTTGCACTTTGTTAAGCTTTTTGCACCTTTTTTTGGGCACTTTTTGGTACTAAGGATTTGCAATTTTGGCAAAGCAATTACTGAACTCCTGGAGAGAGTTTCTTTAGACTCCTGTGTAAAGATCTGTCCTTATAATGTTTTGTTGAAAAATACTATATTATATGTGATTTTTTCAGTGATCATCTTATTTATCCACACTTGGGACTGGCTAAAGACCGATATTCTAATAGTACTAATAAGCCCACAAGAGTATTGCTCTCAAATACAACTCAAATAGAAATAAGTATTACTCACATTACAATAAAACTTTGCATACTTGAGTAATTGATACAGTGCTTTAAACGTGCTGATGGAGATCTCGATAAACAACACAAAGAAAGGTTTCAATTAGGATCAGAACTTAAAGCCGCACTATAACTTTTCTGGTGGAGTGTTTCCCTATCTACTTGTCTCCATGGAGATGTAGGTAACTTTCCACATAAAGTTTGCAATCTATAAAAAAGACAACTTGAAGTGGAAATGTGCAGCTGGATCCAAAACTCTGAATTTTGAATTTTTTGGCGGATCTTCAGAAATTCAGAGATTTGAAATAGGGAAGTTTGTGGAAGTTTGTTCTTACATAAAGTAGGAATTCTACATCAAATTTCATGAATGAGTCCAATCAGCTGTAACTCGGCGTGATGGCATGACCTGCTTGTCTGCGTGGAGATAGATGTGTTTTATGCCATGCTTTGGAACGTTCACACAGGAAGAACATCTCCCTGGAGACAAGCATCAGACACGCAATGCACTTACAATAAAACAGGACCAAAATACAAGAGAACAAAGGAGCTAGTAAAAGCTTCATTCTGTTATTTCACTGTAAACACTATTACTTACTTGTTACAGCCAGGTATGTGTTGGTCTGCACCTCTCCGGCCCCATTCCGAGCGAAACATTGGAACATTCCCGTGTCATCAGGCAGGAGGCCGTTCACCTGTAGACTCCCCCCCGCTAGCACTCTGTACCTGGGCGTCTTTACCGGGTCGATGGGCGCAGCGTCTTTGTACCAAACCATGTCGGGCTGTGGGACCCCTGCGGAGAGGACGGACAAGGAACGGTCAAGTCACGGCGTTCACAGCATGTGTTAACAACACTGGTATGTCAAAAGAAAAAACCTATTCTGTAAAACTGGACAAAAGGTCTGGTCTTAAGATATTTGTATTAATTCGCTCTATATGATCCTGGTATTTTTATTTTTGCGATTTTGTCTGTAAATAAGGATATGAACATTAATAACAGACAAAACAGTCGCCTTCTTTCCCTGAGGTCGCTCCTATTAGCATTAGCAACAGGTTTGAGTGACAGCGTTGCTAAGTGGCTGCTCCCTGCTAAACAAGTGGTGCAGGTGGGAAGGGGCGTTGCCTTCAACAGCCTCGCTCCGGATTGGCTCTTTGGTTGCTAGGATACTTGTGGCCAGAATTCCGAATATGGAACTTGGCTCTAAATTCGTCGCTATAATTGCTAATAGCTTCCTTTGACTGGAGCCGAACACTACGGGGGACGTCACACTTAGTCGACTTCTTTATACAGACTATGTTTTGGACACACCCTCTCATTCAATGTTTTTAATTTTTTTAATTTTTACTACTTTCTACATTTTAGATACACACAGAAGACATCCAATATACGCCGCAAGATAAATGGAATTATGTAGCAAAGAAAAAACATTAAACTACTTCAAAATATTTTTCGACAAAGCAAAAGATGGTTACTTTGAGGATTTGAATATAAGAAAAAAAAAAAAAACATTAGTAGAGTTATTTACTTGTGTTTTGTTGCTACATAATTCCTCATATATTACTTCATATATTTAATTTTGATGTCTTTTGTGTGTACATAAAAACGAAGAAAGTTAAAAAAAAGAAAAAAAACATGGAACAAGATGACGTGTAAAAACTTTTGACTGGCAGTGTGTATATATTTATATCATTATTATGTACTTAATTAATTATTTTCCCCAAGCACATATATTCTTATGATTTACTGACAGTGTGTGTGCCTTTTAGTCTACGTAATGTAAATATCTTTAATTACAAACCGCTATTTGAATATCAATACATCAAACATGTCACACAACTCAAGGAGAAGTGAAGGGGACAACAATAGGCTTATAAATCACTTTGCATCTGCTCCTGTACTGTTCTTATAGCTAAAGCTTATATCTACAGTTTTTGGCATTAACAAGAATTCTTCCGTCTACTACGCCCGCCACAGAGATATACATTATTGCGTTCGTTCTGGGAAACAAAAGAGCTTTGTTTGTGAAGTGTAAAGACAGTTCAACCTTTAGATTTAATGCATATCAAAGTTAACTGGCTTCCTTGGGTTTTTAATGAGGTTTTAAAATAACTTGAACATATAGAGCTGTAATTCCCAAACCAAATGATACTTCTAACTAACTTTTCTATCTTTTCATGGACTTTGAACATAATCGTACTTTATTTGAGTTCTTATAAGTGAAGTTTCAGTTTGCGGTGTTTGCAGGGTCGTTAGTCCTCGGCAGTACTGTACTTAATTTTGTTCTAAATCCCGGAGCAAAAAAAATACTCAAGTAAAAGTATTAAATTACCTGTTTAAAAATGTACTTAAAGAGTAAAAAGTTAAAATATTTCGCACTGATTTTGAGCTCTATTAAAGTTCCAAATGTATCAGTTTTGATACAGACTTGGGCTGAATTTTGTTCAACAGAAACAATTGAATCGATTTGTTTTTTCGTAGTTGTTTTTGTTGATATATTTTTGTTTGCTCGAATTGTCAGTGTTAAAAATAAACCCCTCAGCCTTTTCAGAAGACTGTAATAAAACTGTAACAAAACAAAACCTTTTACTTTTCAGTCCAGTAGTGAAGTAGAAAGTGCAAATACCTGCTCTCAAATGTAGTGAAGTAAAGTACAGATACCTAAAATGTATACTTAAGAACAATATTTTACTACTTTTAATTCATTACATTCTACCACGGGCCCTCATTTTGTATTACAGTGGATGTCATAGTGAATTCACAGTCTTAACATTAAAACATGATAGAAACCTGCTCAGTGTACAACTTTAAAATGGCATTGTTCAACTCTAGAGTGTAGTTTAACATCCATAAAGACGATTTAAAGTATTATTAATAAAAATGTATTGAATTTTACTTTAATTAGAACAATGCTCCAACTATGTTCACAAACGTGTCCTGATCCTAGAAGGCATAGTACTGTCCACAGGGTAAAATTTCCTCTTAAAATTTGGAATGTTCCGCAGTATGGCGCAGTAACTTCAATTGTGCATTTGTGAACGTACCAAATACTGGCCCTGTAACTTGGCGTATGAATAAATATGGATTTTGGGTAAGTCTTGCTCTCACCTCTGGCCTGACAGGGAATATCCACCACCTTCTCCATCTCCGCGGTGATGTGCTTCTCAGGTTCCTTTACAAACTGGGGTGGTTCTGTGGGACCAAAAAATAAATAAAATAAATCAAAAACACTTTTAACCTCACATTGGTTGAATCAAGATTGAAGACGTCCAGAGTCAACAGTCCAAAACCATCATAAAAATACCTATCTGATCTGTAAGTTGACCTCGTAGCATCACCTCCTTGTCTCCATGGAGATAGATAAGTTTAATGCCATACTGTTGAACATTCCAGACAAAGCAATAGCACCTCCATGGAGACAAGCAGGTGATGCTACAAGGTCAAGGCTAAAGTGGAACAACCATCCATCTCGGGATTCCTTCCTTCTTGGAAACATGGACAACATTTCAGAGCCCCGAGCTGGTTCCAAGTTTAAAATCCAACATGGCTGCACCCTGCGCTGGGATAAGCTTTGATATTCGACTTTTAAAGTGTTGATAGTCCTTGTGTTCTTTTAACTTTAGTTGTTCCCTCCTGTCTGTGAACCTGTCCCTGCACTCTGAGAGGTTACACGAAGCTAATGACAACAAAAGCTTAAAATCTCTCAAACATTCATTCATTACTTACAATTTTAAAAACAATGTTCGTAATAAATTGATTTAAACTGATTATCATCGTTGGCCTTTCCCCTAGTTTTATAGCTAGTTTTATGTCATTATCAACCACCTGAATGTAAAAAGTCTGAGAAAATGTTACTCTGAATTCTGAGTTCTGACCTTTAAGGAAAAATGGAACGTAGCATTACTCTTCACCAGAAAAGTTATATAGTGCCCATTTAAATAGTATTTTTTAATGGCAAAACCCTATTTTTATCACTTGAAACCATAGATTGCATAAAGAAGTGGACTAAGTGAATGTGATGTCACCCATGGCGTTCGGCTCCAGTCAAATGAAGCTCATCGAGGCTAGAGCAGTTATAGGGACGAATTTGGAGCCAAGAACCATGTTTGGAATTCTGACCGCAAGTATCATAGCAACCAAAGAGCCAATCCGGAGCAAGGTTGTTGAAGGTAACGCCCCTTGGTTTAGCAGGGAGTGGGTGCATAGCAACACTGTCAATCAAACCTGTTGCTAACACTAGAAGCAGTGACCCCGGGGAAAGAAGGCGCCTGATTTGTCTGTTATTAACGTTCAAATCTTGAGAGAGGGGTGACGATTTTTTTATGTAAAGTGAATTGGAGTCGATGGAGCCGGAAGCGCAGCCCATGCTCACTTCCTATTTAAAAAGCGGCGGTTAGCAGGTTAGCTACGTCCATTTATATATGCAGTCTATGGTAGCAACAAGCATTCTCCACACTCACAAATTCATTCCTACACAGCTCCCAGTTACACCGCATCTAGCCAAGTTTAAGGAAATCTTTAATTACTTTTACCCAACTCTTTTGCCACTTGAAAAGAACCCTTTTAACTCATTGCGATGGAGTTAGCTAGCGTTCACCATACTTGTGCTTAGGATCGCAACGCAACCTTGAAAACATCAAAGTCCCGCAATGAAAGCGACTTGTGCTATGCCATTAAACAGTATCTGGAGGCCAACCATTAGTCTCCTCCTTTTAAATCAATAACTCTTTTCCCCTCGCTGCTTTGACGACTGCGCTGCTATGCCTGCGACAACTTTGAGACAAATTATATTTAGATGAATTTTGTATCGATGTCGGAGTGGATCTTACACATACAAAAGCCACTGGGGGCTAGAAACAATGAACCTATTTTCTGTAAAGATACTTAAGTGAGCTGCTCTCTGTCGCTGGAGTGTCTCTGAGCTCCCGGGATTTTTCAGGCAAAACAAACCCAAAATAGCTTACATAAGAGTTGTAATGGAGGATTTGGAGGAGGGCGTTAAAAGGTCGGTTTTATAGCTTCGTAGCGTTTTGCAGTAGTAATGGCTAATTAGCATTTTGCACCTGTTTCACGTTTCTCTACATTTTAAAATTTTATTCAACTGGAGGGAGGACAATAGTCGCATGCATGTATATTTAAGCATTTAAAAGCATTATTAAAGACGACCTATTGTGCTTGTGTCTGCTCTATAGTTATAATCTATGACACCCGTGGAACTTTATGTTATAATTTGCACATTTTAAATCACAATATTCATCTAAAACGACTTAATAAAGAAACAAATCCGCTGAGTTCCACGTTAGAAAACTTCAATAGCTGCAGATCACACTAACGGGCAACATATTTTTTTTTTCATTTGTACAAAAATGACTATGCAAAGCTGCCGAATCCTACGTGTAACACCGATTGCGAAAATAAAATTAAAGAACAAAGTAAGTACAGAGCAGTGGGTGTGTTGGCGGTGGCGGTGAACATGGGGGTTTGATTAACCAAATGGTGTCTTGAAAGTAAGCGATTAACGACTGCTCAAACACACACAAATCACTCCAAACGCAACTTCGAGAGGGTAAATGAGAAGGAAGCAACTAGAACATGGTTACAAGCTCTGAAAAGTCGATTTTGCAGAATATCTTTGCTTTAATAAACCAAGTCTAATATATAATGTACAAAAGTTATTTCTGTCACTGCCTGTTTTAGAGATTAGATATTAGTTTTACCCACGGCTCTGTTATTAAATCTGGATAAGGTACTAGTCCAACCGTTGTGAGCTGGACTAGTGGTCAGCCCATTGGTACTGCAGCAAAAAGCATTCCTCCCATAGAGTGCAATGTAAACACAAACTGCTCATGTTCGACTGACAGGGACCGTACAGCTTTAAAAAGGTCCAATCACATGGTAATTTTAGCCTAAATGCTTCTTCTCATTTCAGAATACTTCAGTTATCTTCAAAACTGTTTTTTGTTTGTTTTTTTTGCTTTGGCTCACTCTTCTCCACTTTATCTACTCTCGCTCTGATTGGTCATAGCCAGTGTTTATTTGGACAAGAATTTTTAAGTTTTTAGTTTTAGTGTCGATGGGACTTGTACAGATGTGTTCTTGGATGTTGTTTGTTTATGGTTTTGTTTGGGGCTCTGGGATTAAGAAGTGGATCTCGTCTCCAAGTGTTCCCTTCGTTCATTTATGTTTAGTTTTTATCATTTGACGGAAATATCATTACTTTTTAAAGGGACTATATTACGCTACTTCCTGATCTATGTTATAATGTTGTTTCCTCATCACAAACAGACCTGAAGTTGTGTTTTGTTTCATTTGCACATGTTGCTGCATGTCTGACATCACAAGGTGGAACAGAGCCTTTTGAGCTTTGGAGATGTAGACAGACTAATAATAAAGGGTTACTCAGACAAATGTGAAACAAAACACAACCCTGGGTATGTTTTTGATGAGGTAACAGCATTATAACATGACTTAAATCTCACAATAGTCAATTTTGTGTAATATAGGACCTTTAAATTGGCGGCCATGTTTAAACTCCCGGGCTTGATCTTACCCAGCACGTGCAGATAGGCTCCAGCGCTGACAGAAGGCACGCTGCTGCTGCGGAGAATGGCCTCACACTCGTAGTACCCGGCGTCGCTCACCAGGGGGCTCAGGATGGTCAGTCTGCGGCTAAAATCGCTCAGACCCGTGTTCACGATCACGCCGTTTTTCCTCCACGTGATGCTCAGTTTGATCAAAGGCCTGTGTCAAAACAAAGACGACCAAAAAGTTACTAATGAACTTTAAATTGTCCTCCACGTAGCTTTCACGAAGAGTTTTACTTTCTGCCACAGACATCTCTACCAGCTCGTTTCACATCAATTATAGCACGATTAACATGCGGTGATGGCGGCTCTTTGAATAGCTTTGATTCTCAATGACACTTATCAATCAAACTGAAGAATAATTAGATGGTTATTTCACCAGCGTACAGTAATTGTCATTTACTTTCATAACGGACAGCTGGTGAGCTCTGAACAACTGTTGGATCAATAAAATCTGACATTGTGTGCTTGGGATAGAGATGCGGAGAATAGCAAAGAGGGTTCTGTATGATGTTTGACAGTGATGTACAAACGTGTAGTGAAGTGGATAGTTTGATATGAGCTACAAGCAGTGAAGACTCAGGATAAAGGTGTTCTGTGTAACCTTTTTGGCATGTGGGCTGCCACCTTGGAGATGTTATTCCTTTGCCTAGAAAAAAGAATGCTTTGACTGTCTAGAGGAAGTGTGGTATCATTTATAGCGTTCGGCTCCAGTCAAATGAGGCTCATCGAGGCCAGCGGTTATCGGGGCCAATTTGGAGCCGAGTTCCATATTTGGAATTCCGACTGCGAGTATCATAGCAAAGAGCCAATCCGGAGCGAGGTTGTTGAAGAAAATGCGCTTTCCCATCTGCACCGCTGGTTTAGCAGGGAGCGGGCGCTTAGCAATGCTGTCAATCAAACCTATTGCTAATGCTAACGGTGAAACAAGGCACGTGATTTGTCTGTTATTAATGTTCATATCTAGCTAAATAAAAATACGAACATTTTGAAACCCCAATGACGAGCCTGACAGCAGCAGTCGTGGAGAGTGGCGTGACAGTTTTTCCAATAAAGTCAATCGAGCCGGAAACGCGCCCATGCTCACTTCCTATTTGGAATGTGGTGGCTAGCAGTTTAGCTATGTCCATTTATATATACAGTCTATGCATTTAATTTAGGTGTTTATTCAATTACACATGTTTTTATTGTCCCAAATATATCTGTGAGTGGGATCACCTCTCCACAGATATGACCTACAACTTGAGTGTGTGGGGCCACTGGAGTCTCATTGGATATAGACAACTTTAATGACAGACTGTGGAACATTCTGGGCAAAGCCATAACACATCAGCCAGAGTAGTTGCATGCGTCTTTAAGATAACAATAGCAGACGTACAGTCGTTTAGATATTGGTTCACAACCTTTAATTTTCCTCATTATGGGATATTTCTGTTCTCAAATTCACCCAACACATGTCTACAGACCTCTCTATGACAGAACTGGCAGCTTGCCGAGGATTAGATCAGATTTCTTTGTGCAGTTCATTTCTAAATGCAAGGGCACTAACCACTCTGCTAATGTGAGAACTAAGATCAATTTTTACGTTTCAAAGCATATTAAAATGATGCCAATTCTGATTCACAGATAGATTTTTTTTTTTTTTAATTCAGAAAAAACACAATCATTCGAATTCTTGCTTTTTCCATTGTTGGTCCTGGGGTGTGGGAATAGTTAAAAGAAGATCACATGATTATTTAAGGCTAAGGACTCACTGCAGCAGGACTGAGATGGGAAAAAGGGCTTTTGGGTGTTCTCCTTCAAAAAAATGGAATATATTTCAAGGACAAGCTAAACTGGATACTTTGGTGCCACAATTGTTTTATAATAATCTGGTAACAAACATTTATACTCACACCTGCATCTGTTTTTAATGGTTTATATGGACGTATTGAGTTATTTGCTTTGTTTGTTTTTTGCTTGTATGGCTTGTATGTCCAAACTCTTTTCACCGAGGGAAAATATATTTGACACGGATGGCCACAGTCAATAATTCAGATGGTGCATTTAACACAGTTTTGACTTCATACTTTAAATATAATATTAGGTCTGTATGACAATGCAATGTGATGTTATTTAGGTTACATTGGTAGGATTACTCAAATTTGCCGTAAAAAGTGCTGATTATGATCAATTGGGCGAGTTCAACTGAAGGCCTGGGGGCCAATAAAAATTGGTCTGAGGGCCGCATTTGGCCCCCGGACCATAGTTTGGACACCCCTGGTCTAAGTACTCCCGTTGGGTCTCTGTATATAAATAAAGATGAAGGAAGATACTGAAATGTAATACACTTCTTGTGAAAGGAAGGTTTTGGAATTTAGGTGTAAAATGATATGGTCTGGTTTGGATTGTCAAACACTTGCAAGAATCAGGTCTATGAAACATAACACACAGTATATCCTTACCTTGCATTGGCCACACACTCCATAGTAACCTCCGATGTTCCTGTCACCACACTCGTATTCCTCGGCGGGATCACTATAGTTGGAGCGATGGGGTCAGCGGGGCCTCCCACATCTACAAACACACACAAACAACAACGTCTGAAATAAAATCCAAAAGCAAAACAATATCTACTGCCAATGTAAAGTGTCAAGCGTTTCTGTCCACGTCTTTGGCCCCAGGCTTGGACAACGATGCCCCAAACATTTAACTTCCAGTGAGAGAACTCCGTGGGTGTTTGTTGATGTGAAATATTGAAACTGACCAGGGCACACTCAGAGTAGCTCAGTCTTGACAGGGTAAGGCAAAGCAGATGAGACAGGGCGCTAGCTGTGTATAATAAGATGCCGAAAAACAAAACTGAGGCTGTAGAGAATGAAGGAGACCAACCTCTGACTGATCTATATGATATCGCTCATCTTTTAAGTTTATAGCTATGTTTTATCTACTGTATCTTCACCAAAACATATCTGGAGTTGTGTTTTGTTTCATTTGTTTATGTTTATTAAACCTGCATATTTACTTTGTCCCGCTCTCCAAAGTTGCAGTTGTTCCTTCTTGTTTTTAAAGTCCATAACCCTGCCAAATTGTTATGGTAATGTTAGAGCATTGACCACATTCTATATGTTGGTGACAGTAGCTCAGTTAGTAAAGTGTTTGCCCACTCACTTGGCAGTTCAAATCTCGCTCTCGACATAAACATTTTTTCGAGAAAGGGTCAAGTCGCAGTAGTAGTTATAGGGGCAGTAGTAGTAGTACATGAATTTAGTTTACTAGGTTTGCCACACAAGAAAATGTAAAGTCCTTTGTACTGGGGCGACAGTAACTCAGTTGGTAAAGTGTTTGTCCACATCAAAGGTTGGCAGGTCAAATCCCACTCCAGATGTAAATATCATTGGTAGAGCGATCAGATCCACAGGTTGGTGGTACAATTCTGTACAATCTCCCACACACACATTCATACACTGGTGTATGCATGTGTGTGTGTCAATAGTTCTTTGATATAAAGCACTTTGAGTGCACAAAAGGTGTTAAAAGCTCTGTATAAAAATGTGACCATTTATATCCAAGTCTTAATCTTAATTCTTAGTATTCATTGCTTTCAGCTTCGACATTTTTTACCATTCAAAGGATGTAATATTTTGCTTTAAATTGCTCATCGCTATGTACAAGTAGGAAAGTACTGTAGAATTTTTAGGTATCTGGATTTTAATTAAGTAAATTTTAAAGTGGGAACTTTTTAGTTTTACTTTACTAGATTTGAGAGCAGTATCTGCACTTTCTGCTCCACTACATTTTTGAACTGGACTGAAAAGTGAAAAGTCATTTTCATTTGATTTGAGGGGTTATTTTCACCATGTTCGTGGTAAAATCCTGACGAGTTTTCTAGTTCAAGCTTCGGCTTTGAGCAAACAAAAATAAATATTCAAAATTCATAAGAAAAATTAAGAAATTCTTTCACATTGTGACTGTTGACCAAATCTGTTTTTAATCAATATCACTACATTTAACACACAAATTAACACTTGTGTGAAATACTTTTACTTTTTACCCTTAAAGTGCATTTTTAAACAGCTACTTAAATACTTTGACTTAAGTCGATTTTTTCATACTTTCATACTTTTGATTGAGTAACTTTTTACTTCTGTATCTGTACTTCTACTTAAGTAACACAATTGGATACTTCCACCACTGACCATAGATTAAACCCACAGATTAAAATTCCAGCTAAAAGTAGTTTTAAAAAGCCAATATAATAAATAACACAAGACCACAGGGGTTAAAAGTCCACAAGTATTTTTTAAAATTGTTTTTCTTATTGGGAGCTAACAGTCAGCGAGGCCGGTAGCAGCATTAGGGGCACAGGCTTGTGGAGAGGTGTCATATTGGTGATAAACTTGCGTTGATACGGCGGTCCCGTCTGGCCCCAGAGTGTGCCCATGGCTGCGTATGTCAGACACCGCTATGGGGGCTGTCACAACTCAATCTACACCCATCCCAGGCCATCTCTGTCACTGCACACAGGCCCGGGGCTAGGAAAACAAGTATGTAAACAGCGTAGGCTAGCATAGCGTATGGGTGATATTAGCAAGAGGTGTCATTGGCATAATAATGTTAGCAGTGGAGAGAGTTTAAAGCAGAAATGACAGGTTAGACTACTCATTTCACTAAATCAACATCACCGTATTTAAGATTTTACAAATGATCTTGGCCATTTATTTATTTATTTATTTATTCATTTATTTATTTATTCATTTATTTATTTATTCATTTATTTACTATTTTATATATTTATTATTTATTTTTATTTTTATTTACTAATTATTTATAAATTTTGTATTTATTTGTATTTATGTTTGTTTGTTTTTTTTTTCCAGGTTGGACAAGGGCCAACACCTACCTAAATTGTTTCGATTAGACAAATAATTATAAATACATGAAAATACCTTTATTTTGTTACTTGAAAGTTTAAACTGACGAGAAAAATGTGAAATGTTTTGAATTAATTTCTGTGGCACCAGTTGGAACAGCTGGGATATGCAAACAGGGGAGTTAACAGGAGGGAGAGCAGGAAGGAGTCTATTGTCCCGGGCCCCAGTGTTTAAGGAGCCCAGAACCCTCTTCCTGTGAATTTACATTAGAGGGAGGCCCATGTGAGGCGTCTTGCCCCAGGCCCCCAAATTTCTGCTGACGGGCCTGTACGCAAAGAACTGTTCTTATTCCTATGCTTAGTTTAAGAGCTAACCACTTTGCCACCGTTTTGTATAATGCATCTGATACTAGCGATACATTGCAGTATTGCTAGCCTATAATGTAAAACCATTATCGCCATTAGCATCCCGCAAGGACACTAAGGCTGTCCCATTGTTTGAGAATGTGTGAGTACATTTATAATAGTTATCTGTAAGATTCAGATAAACAATATGGTCCAGCAATTTCTTCAAGGTCCTTCTGATTTTGAGTGGGTTTATTAATTAAGTCGTCACCGGGGAAATCATTTATAAAAACCCAATCTTTTTTCAACATCTTCTTGCGGCCGAGTGAACTCTATACGAGGAAGAGAGCGTAGCGTGAGATGTTGACTTCCTTGTCCTTCACTCTTGTCGAGAAGCGGGCGCCAGGTATGCTCATGGGAAACGCAGCATTCGAGGCATCACCACGGGAACAGCTGCTCGAGCAGATACTGACAGATACACACATATTAAAGCCAAGCGTGCTCTGGCAACACTCATCTGTCATCTCAGTCTCTCCCTGCACCCAACACGTCAAGATGTTTGCAGTGAAGGAGTGGATGTAGGGACACCTCCTCTAATGATGGTTTAAGGTGCCTTTTATATACATCCTTTGGTGTTATTTTTAACTGCTCTTTAGGGCTGCAGTGACAAATGGAATCACTGTGACTTATATAAAACTGACAAAAAAAAAAAATTTAATTAAAAAAACTTGGTGTGCGTTTGAGTTCAGACATTAAACTATTCTACTGTCCATGTTTTATAGCAAAAACAGTGGCATTATTAACTCAAAATTGCAATTTTTTTCATACATAATACACTTAATTCATAAATATTCGTTATAAGCTTTGTTTTAGAGTAATAAAAATAATTAATTTTGCCTTTAATCTGGATAAAATGTATTCTAAAAATCTAAATTTGACCAATAGATTACTAGTTTTGTCCCAGACTCTGAAACAGTCTTCTTCTGGACATTAGAACAGCCTAATCTTTAACTATTTTTAAATCTTTGTTGAAAACTCATTTGTCTGCACTGGCTCTTAACACAAGCTGAGCGGGGCATTTGTATTGTATTGTTTTATTGTGTTTTTGCATGTTTTGTTTTATATTGCCTTTGTACAGCACTTTGGGCAGTGGATTTGAAATGTGCTTTATAAATAACTGCCTTACAACACCGTTCACTTATTTTCGTATATTGTGTTTTTGTAAAATTTTCTGAACTGTTCAGAATGCATTTAAAAGTGGTGCCGCTTTTAAAAAGACTTTATAAACAAACTTAACCAAGACCTTTACAACACAAATACTATTAAAACCTTGAAGAGATGACAACAAACAGAAAGCCACATTTGGACCTAATTTGCATTGGTTTTATTTCATCAGCTTTTGAGGTCAAAATATGTCTGCTGCATGTTGTTTGCTTTATCATCAGGAAGTGCGCATTAGCATACTAGTTCTATAAAGTGAGGGATAACAGGTTGAGAATACATTAAACTGCACTTAACATGTTTCTCAAAGCACATAAAGCATCGTTACTATGGCAATGGTTATGCCACAGTCGCCTTGGGACCATAGACTGTATATATAAAGGGACATAGCTAACCTGCTAGCTGCTGCATTACAAATAAGAAGTGAGTTTGGGTGCACTTCTGTTTACTTAGACTCTGGCTCCAATTCACTTTCCCCGAGGTCACTCCCGCTAGAGATATCAACAGGTTTGATTGACAGTGTGCGGGGGGCGGGAAGAAGGGGCATTACCTTCAACAGCCTCGCTCTGGATTGGATCTTTGGTTGTAATGATACTCGTGATACTCTGCTAGCCTCGATGAGCTTCATTTGACGCTGTGAGTGACGTCACGCTCGCTTAGTCCACTTCTTTACACAGTCTATGCTCGATGGCAGACTGACAGAAACGTGGATTTGATTCTACAACTGATTCAAACCATCCAAACACAATCTTAACACGGGTAGGTCTTTTGTATTCCTTGCTTTCTTGTCAAAAATACTGTTTACGACCATAACTTCCTTGGTTTAAAATAAGCCTCGGTTCGTACAATGCGACAATATCAATGCAGAACGTTCGATTTTGTGTGTAAATGTTATGCAAATCCACTGTATTATTACCTGGTACCTGCAGGGGGTCGGGCGTCCTGCTGAGTACCAGATTCTAACCCGAACTCCCATGTATAGTGTGTGTGCTATCCCGGACTACTACTAGCATAATCAGCTACGCCACTGTTCTTCCAATACGCCTTGGGCTATTTATGCTCCGTTGTCTTGTCTGCGGTAATATCTTCACCCATCTTCCTCCTCCTCCTCCTCCTCCTCCTCGCTCAGAGAACTCCAGTCTTGCATGTCATAAGATGCTAGCTGTCCGCTCTCTCCTTCCATTTCTCTGTATTGAGCGCGAGCCAGCTGAATTGGTTTGATTTGTGATGTTGCTTTTTTGCCATTGTTGTCAAGGCTAAAGACGCTGCTCTGAATATTAACAAGCACTTGGCAGCGGTAAAGTCCAGTCTCGCCTCTTCATCTCCAGACATTTTGAGTTTATTTTCAGAGCGTGAGGAAATATGTGTTCCTGACAGCAATGACAAAACATTGTGACGCTATAAAATTAATTGTGAAAGCTGTTTACTGTAGCGTGGGTGACCAGACCGGGAAGCACTCTTGAAATAAAACAGCACATAAACAAGCAATTTAAACTAACTTCTCGTGTTTTTATGGATTTGATGTTGAATAAATGGCCTGTGAATGTTTGCTTGACTTTAAACCTGTAGTGCGTCTTCTATCTACATTTCAAAGTTACCTGCTGTGTGAGGTTTTGAACTCTCAACGCGCCTACTGACTACTTTTAGCTTGCATTTAAAACCTGCATATGATAATGGTAACAGTGGCTCAGTTGGTAGAGCATTTGCCCACTGATCTGAAGGGTGAAGGTTTGAATCCTGCTCTTTTAAGGCACTCAAAGCGCTTTACATCAAGGAACACACACCGAGGTACAAAGACACTGGCTGCAAGGTGGGTTGAGCGTCTCGGCCAAGGACAGGAGGACAGCATTCATCTGTGGGAGCTGGAATTGCACCTCTAACCTGTCGGTAGGCCGATCTGACCGCTCAACCGGTGATGACCAGTTTACGTCACGAGCGGGATTCGAACGACTAACCTTTGGATCAGCGGACAAACACTCTATCAACAGAGCTACTGATGAATGCTGCCGTTGTGTCCTTCGGCAAGACACTTGGCCCATCTCGCCCATAGTTCCTTGATGTAGAGAGCTTTGAGTGCCTTAAAGGTGGAAAATCATTTACCATTTAGTACCAAATAAATACCATATTAACAAAGCTGGTATTCAAATAACCTCATATCTGACTTATATACTTCAAAACTGGGTTCAAGTTAATGACGTAACTTCGGGGTTAACCTTGGTTTAATGATACTACGATGTTGGATCACTTTTATCTGGCTACATCTCTATGGTAACATGCCCTGAACTCATAACCTGCACTGGACCAGCTGAAATTCCCGAATTAGTTAAGTAGATGGCTCTTTGACCAATCAGAGATGAGAACCCAGTTGCCATGGAAACGCAAATGCACTGATGTGTATTTATAACGAGGATATTTAAACATATTCATCTTATGCAAATTGTTCCATTGGATGTAGCCATTGTTTAATCAATGAATTACACTAATGTGAGATAGCATAAGATGTAAAGATGCTTTGTAGTGTCGCTTATCCAGAGGCGCATCATCCAGGAGCGATCTGTTACACTCAACGTTACACAGTATTAATAACGCTGATTAAACACAGGCAATGTCAAATATAAACCCATTGTTTTTGCCTTTTAAACGCACAAGTACACCTGTAAAACTACATGTTTCACTTACTCTCCACAGATAAGGTGATGGGCTGGCTGGTCTTGTTCTCTCCGTTCTTGTCGTTTACAGCTTGGACATAGTATCGTCCTGCGTCTGGAGCCACCGCAGACAGGATGACCAGTGTGTTGTCCAGAGTAATTGCACTGAAAAACAAAACACAAAACACCAGTTAGCTAGCTTAAAGGGCATGTGCTTTGAAAGCTTCTATTTGAGGAAAACAACCTTTACTCCACGCCACAATTTGACACAATTTTCCAGACACAATTTGAGAAAAAAAAGAGATGATAATACATATATATTTGTAAAGATGGATGGGATTTATGGATGAGAATCGAAAGGAAGCTAACAGCAGTATCATGTGGAAACAACTGCCCGTGACTATCCTTGTTGTTTGGTCACATTTTTATATAGCGCTTTTCCACTTTCTAGGCACTAAAAGTGCTTTACATCAAAAAATCACTCACCCATTCACACACACAATCATACACCAGTTTACACAGACACTAGGGGCAAGCTGGGTTAAGTGTCTTGCCCAAGGACACAAGGACAGCATTCATTTGTGAGAGTTGGAATCGCACTGCCAACCTGTGGGTAACTGGATCTGGCCACTCAACCAATGACGTTTATGTCGAAAATGGGATATGAACTGCCAAACTTCGGATCAGTGGACAAACACTCAACCAACTGAGCAACTGTCGCCCCCAGTAAGAAAAAAAAAACCTAACAGATAAACAAACAAAAACTTCAGATCTTCTTCAACTCGCTGTAATAATCTCAACTTTGAGATTATTTAGCCTCAAGAAATCTGGTGTTGTTTGAATAGTGCTGGCAAGAGTTCTCTCCTACGCAGCAGACAATCTGTGACCGCACACTGCCTTTGCTCTGTAGACGATAGCTGGAATCGCACCAACAACCTGTGGGTCACTGAATCCGGCCACTCAACCAACAATCTGGAACGGGATACAAAATACCAACCTTCAGATCAGTGGATGAATACTACCAACTGATCTACTGTCCAGTTCTTGAACCAGTTCTTCAAAATACAGGTAGAGTTTAACATTTTTTGACAGTTTAAACCTTCATTTAGCAAAATAAAATAAACAGTTATGGAATTACCTCAACCAGGAAGTAACAATCTAAACTAAAAACATAGAAACAAACTAAAAATCTTAAATATAATTATGTCATCTATGTTTCAGTGAAATAAAGGGTCTAACCTGTCACTTTAAAGTTATACGAGGTAATGTTAAGTGAATGCATTTCGTCTGTGGATTATGCCCAGGGAAACACACAATTACCAAATACTTCATGGGGCTTTGCCAAGATCAAAACGTTAATAGAAAAAATGATTCCACGTTCATCCTTTAAAGTATGACTTAATTAGCACTAAATAAGACTTGTTATACATCCATGCCTGATCCCGCGGCAGTCCTGAGCATTAAACATTTTAACATTTTAATTACACTCTTCAAGCAGCATTAGGTGTATCGATTTACAATGTGTAAACAATGTGCGAATGCTGAGAGTGGAGGGTAGACATATTGACAAGCTCCTCTGTTCACATAGCTCCTTATGGCCGAGGCTGAAATATGATAGCCTCGCATAATTACCCATCGCTTTTTAATTGGGTCTTTGTACCCCCGCTCCACATACTCCGCGGCGTTTTGGCAGCGAGCGCTTCTGGCAGGAAACAATAATGCCTTCCCTTGTTCGCAGCAAACAGGCGCTCGGCCATTTTTCAGCAGGCAATCCAGAGGAGATCATTTGTGTGGTGGATCGCAAGGCCGACTCAAATTAACCAATAATACACAAGCCGTAGAGACTCAAAGGGAACACTAGGAAGACAAGTAGAATTCAAACATCAGGGCTTTTGAGCTGTTAGTTGTATTTATATCTCTTGGGTTAAAAAAATCAGCCTACTGTACATAATAAAGCATCGGATTTATAAAGTGCTTTTTAGGACATTCAAAGATGCTTTACAGAGCATCAAAGCATCATTTATTCACTCCACTCTCAGTGCTGGTAACCTACTTTTGAAGCCACAGCTGCCCTGGGGCAGACTGAGGGAAGAGAGGCTGCCAATCTGTGCCTCTCTGGGCACTACTAACACATGCTACTTTCCTGCTAGGCAATGTGGGTGAAGTTCTTTGCCTAAGGACACAGCAACAGTTTTTGCCACTGGCGCCCCACTGTGGCACCTGATATTCCCAGTGGTCTCCCATCCAAGTACTAACCAGGCCCAGCGCAGCTTAGCTTCTGAGATCAGTCTTTGACAAACTGGTAGGGCAACATAATTTACATGATCTAGCTCATCAGAATACATAACCTACCTTCACCTCACTGAAGGCCTACATAGATGGTTTCAAAAGGCAGGGCATCTGGCTCTATCTTTGCAAATGTCACTTATAACCGAGCAGCTTTTAAAACAAGCGACTGATAATCTTGTCAATGTCAGTGTTGTTGTTTTTTTTACTAATAAACATGTAGGCAAACCTTTATTAAAACAATTATGTGCACGTTCATGTTATTTTTTTTATTTGGAAGAAACAAAATAAAAATCTTTCACCTTGTTTGGCAGTAATGCAAAATGCTTTCAATGAACGCTAAATTTAGTAACACAAGTGTACGCAGACACTGGGGGCGACGTGGGCTAAGTGTCTTGCCCAAGGACACAACGACAGTGTTAATCTGTGGGAGCTGGAATCAGTGGATTTGAGCAACTGTTGCTCCAGTATTTACCATCCAAACATCTCCACTGGTTTATTAGGCAAAACGAAAATTCTATGCTATGACGCCACAATCCTGAACTTTCTACTAAAGATTTATGCAAGAGTGGTGGACATTTCCTCAAACCATCTTTTTGCATTGATGACTGATGCTATCATATATTACAATCCATTTTGAATCGCCTTGAGATATAGTATGGATCTACTGCTGCTGCTGTCCCGTTGTCTCAATCAAACCTTCCTGTGGACTTCCCATGTCAATTTAGCAACCACTGAAGGAGAAAGGCCTCCTGCTGCCTGGTGTTACAGCGCCGACAATGTTTACAATCAATATTTTCCTATCATCTGAGCCGCTCTACAATCTGGAGGTAGATTGTCTGTTCCAGCTGAGTGCCCTGCTCCACTTATATTTCTCCTACAGTCTCATCACATCTACTGAAGCCTTCTATTGCTCAGCTTTATGTCGTATTTTTGTAACTTTTTGGTCAGATGTCCTGTCAAATGGAAGAAGTTTAGATCTTGGAATCGTCATGGAAATCAGATGTGCAAAATGTTCATAGAGATACATTAGCTTAAAGTGCTCATGTTACGCTATTTTCTGATCTTTGTTCTAATGTTGTTTCCTCATCACAAACAGACCTGGAGTTGTGTTTTGTTTCATTCACACAAACCCCGTATATTTAGGCTGAGTTCTTCTCTCAAACAGAAAACACTCTGTTGCACCTTGTGATGTCATCATGTGGTAGTACAGGAAGTGCTCCACTGTGTTTTTAAACTCCCTCCACCTTCACTAGAATCATTGGATGATTTCAGCCCTGGAATTGTCCATCTCTACTGCACTAAAGGTAAAAGGAAGGTGTTAACTTGAAAACTATCACTTCATGACATCACAAGGTGGAACAGAGCATTTTGAGTTTTGGAGATGTGGAGATGGGTAATATAGGATCTTTACACAATGTTAAAAAGTAAACAAAAGCCCAGTGGAACTCTGTAAACTACTGGGTCACAAATTGTACATACTACTATTGTTTCTAAATATCTTTGAATGAACACTAAATTACTTCAGTGTGCTAGAATATAGCATCTTAAAATCTCCCTTGGTTTGACGTTAGTTGTTTTTGTTGTTCATTCTATTTTATTTTTTTACTTTTTTATTAGGCCCAAGCACAAGGGGCTTCCAGTTTTATGAGACAGTTGAAGAGTAACTGAGTAATTTGCAACCTCTTCAAATTATTCTGAGCATGAATAAAAACTCATAAAAAAAAAAAAAACATTTCTAACCATAATTGTGAATACCCTGTCTATTACTGCATCAACACAACACAGTTTAACTCCATATCAATTAAAGATACAGTATGTAACTTTTTGGAGGTGCCATCATCACCTGTATGATTCCATGGAAAAAATTAAAACCATACTTTGGAACATTCTCAATAGATACATTTTATGCCATACTTTGAAAGATTATAGCCAGATAACCAACATTTCCATGGTAACAAGCAGAAACGAGGCTGTCCACCAGGGTAATTAAGAGTCAGGTTTGTGGAGATGCAAGCCCGTTCAGAATAAGAACACATGTTTTATGAGTTTTTTCAGCGCAAAAAACACAACCAAAATGGATAACTTTTATTTTAGTCTTTCTTTGTAGCTAAAAAAGTTACATAATATGTCTTTAAGTGATAATAACAGTGCTTAGACTTAGAATAGCCTTTCAAATAACATTATACATTTAAACTCCGTTCTACAGTGTGTGTTTAGTACTCCACTTCTCCCTGGGCTCATTAATGTGGTTTGACCTTCGTCTCTGTTGGTGGGAGATCTGAGTCCCTGCTGTTCCGTATCAAGGGTGCGAGTGTGTAAAGGAGAAAACGTAAGTAAAACCAATTTTAATAAGGATCTATAAAGCACACTCGCGGCCAAATTCACACATAGATGAAAGAAAACTTAAACCACAGGAACCAAGCCTACTCCCTATGCGGCACCATCTCACCGTTAGCTTTTAGCATGAACAGTACGATGACTTGTGAGACGCCTTTATGGATTGATTGATTTTTACATATCTGTGAGCTAACTGGTCTCCGGGCTCATTTGGGATTCCTGGCGTGGGGCTACGACCAAAAACAGACTTCCTAAAGGAGCTGGCAGGACTGAGTGGCTGTAGCTTATGATCTGCGGTAAATATTTAATACTAGCTCGCTGGATTGGTGACATCTTGGACACATGCCGATGAATTATGGATGCCTTCAGGGACGCGGGCCGGGCGGGAAGTGTCCAAAGCACTAAATGAATCCCAGGTGGTTTGCCAGGACACTTTCAGAAACGTGTTTGAAAATGCTCTTTACCTGTCCAAATGAAATGGAGATAAATGTGTCTTTTAGCATTGCTAGCTTGAAACCAGTAACCAGGACCACGATGACCTGTCAGCAGGTGCATTTGAATATATAAGAATTTGTTTGTTTTTTATTATTTAAAGGTGTACTATGTGACTTTCTTATGTAAGGCATAAGAAAGGACGTTTAAAGGTTCTTTTTAAGAGACCAGTGTGTTGTTTACACCTTGAAATACCTTCTGCGTCCTCCTTCAAAAGGGTCATGTGATGTCACGGTGATGTGTTTTGCAGCTGATTTACACAGATTTTGGGGCCACTTTTCTGTCTGCATTTTTAGGGGAACAGCGCCATCTGCAGTCCAACTTCTCCTTGACAGCATCCCAGGTCCGTGACAGTTGATAGGTCCCCTCGTCCCTGTTTACTGTCTGTGGACTGTGGACTTTACACTGTCACTGTAACATCATGTGACGAGAAGAAGGATGCATTCGAAACATGTCAAGGTATGTGTAAACAAAACACTGGGAATAATATTAGAAGACCAAAATGCAAAATTAACCTCTTTGAAGTAATAATAATGCAAAAAAATACACACATTATTCTTATATAGCACAATTCCATGCATTATTCTTTCACTCCGCACTTGGTGAGGGTGAGCTTCTACTGTAGCCATAACTGCCCTGGGACATATAGACACAAGTAAGGCTAACAACCTGCGCCATGAGCCTCAACCATCCCTAAAACTCATGCACAACATTCATACTAGACAATGTGGGTGAAGTGTCTTGCCTAAGGACACAACCAGGCTCAGCCCCGTGTAGCTTCAAATATCACACAAGATCAGGCTTTGACAAAGGAGGTTTGGCCACAGGCGATGGACACAAGCGTGTAACACCACCAGGCCAAGTTACAGGTCACATCTATGTGAAAAAGTGACCCCTCTAACAGTAACAAAGCCATATTTCACCAAACATATCTTGAAGCTGATGTATGACCAAATCAGGCAGGAGCAAACCACGTGTGTGCCCTATAGATGAATCCATTCACAACTTACCAATGTGCTAATTTTGCGATAAGAACTGAAAAGAAAGCCACACTGGATGAATAATCGTGACATTTTTGTCCTCACCAAGTGCTCCAATTAACTGACTCAGAGATGTGTGACGCAGTGTAACGAGCTTTAAAATGCCTCTAATAGCCAGCCATAAAAATACCTGAAATACCAGTATAAATAAATATTGCGACAACCCAACTTTGCGCAGTCTTGATTTGAAAGCTTGAGGTACTCGGGCTATGTTCGCTGATTTGAATGCGCTCTCCTGCTGCGCTCACTGCTCTTGGCTGGTAATCAAGACTGGGCCCATGGTGGGTCACATCTCAACTGTGCCATGGAGCCTAAGGGATCACACAGCACAGAACACCAGGGACGCATTTAAATTAAGCCAATTATGGGAAAACAACTTGGAATTTGTATCACTGGGACTGTGTTCAAATGAGTCATACACCCAGGGTTGGAAACAGTGGAGTTCCAGCATTTATGTGGGTTTGAGTTTCATATAAAGGTGGTCGTGGTCTACCAAAGAGTTGTGTTGACGTTCTGGGTCATTTAATATATTAATAAGCCAAGCAGTGGGAGTGTACTGGACAAGCGTAAGAAATAGCGTCAAGAAATACAGATTGGAACTATAAATCGGCATTTTAGTTAGAGCCAAAGGAAATACATTATGCAGAAAAGACTTAAAGGGCCAATATTACACTATTTTCTGATATTTGTTATAATGTTGTTTCCTCATCACAAACAGACCTGGAGTTGTGTTTTGTTTCATTCACACATGTTTAACGCAAAAACTCTGTATATTTAGGCTGAGTTCTTCTCTCAAACTTCTCTCAAAACACTCTGTTCCACCTTGTGATGTCATGTCGTAATACAGGAAGTGTTTTTAAACTTCATACAACTTTGCTAGAATCATTTGGATGATTTCAACCCTGGAAATGCCAATCTCTGCTAAACAAAAGGTAAAAAAGTAGCTGTTAATTTGAAAGCTACTGCTACGTGACATCACAAGGTGGTGCAGAAGTCAATATTAATAAAACAATAATTCTGTAGCACTTATATTATAATAGATATCCCTATGCAAGTATGTGTCAAGCAAGTTCAGTTTTCTGTTAGAGATACTAAAAAGTAAGATACTAAAAAAAAATAGTCAAGTAAAAGTAAAAGTATCACATGCAAAAAGCGACTTAAGTAAAAGTATTAAAGTACCCGTTTAAAAATGTACTTAAAGAGTTAAAGTAAAAGTATTTCACGGATATTTTAAGGTCTTACAAAGCTTCAAACGTAGTGATTTTGATAAAGATTTGTTCTGAATTTTGTTCAACAGAGACAATAGAATCAATATTTTGTTTAAGCTGTTTTTGTTTGTGTATTTTTGTATGTACAGTGGTCCTTCGCTATAACGCGGTTCACCTTGCGCGAGTTACTATTAATTAATTAAACTAGAGAGAAATGTGAGAAAATGTTAATGCCTGTCTGAGAAAAGTGTATAAAGTGTGAGGTGAGAGGTTTTATAGCTTTAAACATACATAATAAAAAAATAAAGCTGACTACTTCGTGGATTTCGCCTATTGCGGGTTATTTTTAGAGCGTAACCCCCGCGATAAACGAGGGACCACTGTATTTTTGTAAAAATCCTCAGGCTTTTCAGCAGTTTTAAAAAGTACAAATACTAGTTCCTTCCATTTTCAGGTCATCATTGTGGTTCTCTCTCGCGCTTGCACCCTCCCCTTCTCTCTCCTCATTGTCCTGGTTTTGACACGAGTCCATGTCGTACGTTTTTCTAGCAACGACTCCTTAGCACGTAGCCGTCCTGATGTGCGGATTTATCAACCCACAGAGCCGCGAACTTAGTCAGATCAGATATGTACCAGCACGCCTCCTTTCTATCTGATTTTTATGTCTGTGTGTTTCTGTTTTAGTCCAAACCAATTTCCTTTCCCCATTATTATTCCCCCAAAGATGTCGCGGTCCACTAGAGAGCCTGGCGGGCCGGACAGCTGTTCAGAAGAAGAGTCTTGGCCAACAGTGCGTTTCATAGACAACTCCAGAAGGAAAACAACATCACCATCATATGCAATTACTCTCTCTTGGATCGATTTATTTATGTCGAGATCCAGGGCTGGTTTTAATGACTGCCAGGCTCATAATGATTTCGTTGCACTTTTATTCAATAATGATAAGAAGGATTGACATATGAGGGGGGTGGTGCTGTTTTTAAAATTTCATTTGCCCACTAGCTGTTTCGTTCATCTGGTATAATACAGTTGTCACTTTAAAAATGAATTGTAGCTGTTGTCCAATTCCATTTCCATTGTGAACTATGGTGGTAATTTTATAAGACACCTTGCTGATGTTAAGACATAATTCAATTAAAAAAATACTTGTTTTTTGGATTTACCAGGGGGCGTTTTTGATAAAAGTTACACAGAAAGGGGCATTTTTAAAGCAACTAGGTATGGGACGATGCACAAGAACATCGCCTATCGTCATAACAAGGATAGACAAACATTGTTTTCATTTTCGTGAGAATCGCCAACAAAGATAATCTGCATTATATTCCCAGAATGTGCAGGACAAACCTACTGCTTATTGACAGGACTTTTGGCTTTTATGGGATTGGAATCATATGGATCCGTTCATTTCAAAGAGCCGTTCCAAAGACTGGCTCTTTTACAATTTATTTATATGACAGGAGCCAACGTGACAACTTATTTAACTACAAACTATCAGAAAGAAAAATGACCAGTGCTCAGATGTGTTTAAAATGGTTCAAACTGAGAGTGGGAGTGTGTTTAACATCTGGAATTATGAATAATCTAAATTAAACGTTGTGTAAGGTACAATTTTAATGATGCCATGTTTTTTTTATGCACAAATCTCTCAGTTGTTTCGCCTGCACTGCTTCTGTGCTGATTCTTGTGTCAGTTCAGTGTTAATCAGAATAAAAATGCACACAATTAGAAAGAAAAAGATTCAACTCTTTGAAAAAATGTGATGCGGTTCCAGCCTTTCACGTTGAGGAACCGTTCAAAAGAGACGACCTGTTCATGAAACTCACATCACTGCTAATTCTCCATGATGATTTCTTCTAGCTTGTTATTTTCACTTACAGCAAAGCACATATGGAGCTAGCATAATTTAGCCTGAAAGACATAACTCCGCTCCAGTCTACTTACGCTTCCCCAGAGCAATTTTAACCATTATCGTGACATAATGGTTAACTGCAGTTGTTTTGGCCATGATAATCGTGATACCAAATTTCGATATAGTCCCACGCCTAAAAGCAACACTGTAACTTTGTGTTTTTATGTTCTCTTCTAGCTTGTTGTTGTTATAGCAAAGCACATATGGAGCGATCATAAATTCAGCCTGGAAGACCTAACTCCGCACCATAAGTTTACCTGCTCACCTCCTCCTATTACTCCTCCCCGCTCCTCCTCTTCGTCCAACCAGTGTCCAGTCTGCCCTATTTGTACCCCCATCGCAGACGCATGGCCACTTCAGTTTGTGCCCCTCAGCACCCAATCATCTCATTGCTCCCTTAACTCGCCGCCTCTAGCGTCCAGATCCCAGAAGACATCTCCTAAATGCCATCTAGCTTGCCACGCCCTTCATCATCAATGTCTTCTGTTTGGGTTTGAGCACCAAAGGAAACTCATTCAGTAAAGCTAGCTATACTTTTCTTTCATTTGAGTCTTTCCAGGTTGAAATAACAGTTGTTTAAACCTGAAACCTGATATTAAAATTATAATGATTCATATCCATAACATTTTTAAACTTAATTGTGACATAATCATTAATCACAATTATTTTGACCATGATATTCGTGACGCCAAATTTCGATATCGTCCCATGCCTAAAAGCAACACTGTGCAACTTTGAGGAGGTGGTACGTCACTTGCAGGATTCCATGGAGATAGAAATGGAAAACGTGCTACGGAAAAATATTTTAGTACATCAAGTCATGTTTCACGCTAGATATTGGCTGTATTTGTGACTTCAGCCTGTTATAACAAGATAAGGGTTCATAATTCTATTATCTCTTGAGATTGAAATCAAATTAGCTCAAGATTCAGTCGATGTCATGCACTGTCATATTCCAACTGGCTACAAGAAACTAATTATTCCATCCAATGTGATTAAGAAAACACAATGTCAGACATATTCACTCGAGTTACGTAAGCTAGGACAAACAAAGTCTAAGCTAGCGCATTTAAACGTGCCGTAGACTGTATAAAGAAGGGGGCTAAGTGAGTGTGACGTCACCCATAGCGTTCGGCTCCAATCAAATGAAACTCATCGAGGCTAGAGCAGTTATAGGGGACAATTTAGGGTGAAGTTCCATATTTGGAATTCCGACTGTGAGTATCATAGCAACCAAAGAGCCAATCTGACGTAAGGCTGTTGAAGAAAACGTCCCTTCCTGCCCACACCGCTGGTTTAGCAGGAAGTGGGTGCTTAACAATGCTGTCAATCAAACCTGTTGCTAACGCTAGCGGGAGAGACCTTGGGGGACCTTAGGGCGCCTGATTTGTCTGTTATTAATGTTCGTATCTTGATTTATGGACACAATCACGAAATAAAACCACCAGGATCATGTACGATATGAACATTTTAAGACCAAAATGACGAGCCTGACAGCAGCAGTTACAGAGAGAGGGGCGACAGTTTTTCAATAGAAAGTGAATTGGAGTGAGATTCAATGGAGCTGGAAGGGCGCCCATGCTCAATTCCTACTTAGAACACGGCGGCTAGCATGTTAGCTCTGTCCATTTATATATATAGTCTATGGAACATGCAGGACCAATGTTTTCTGCACCACACAACAGCAAACTTGTCCAAAACATTTTTTTTTTTTTTTTTTTTGCTACTACATTCAGACAAATAGGTGTGTTTCAATCTTGTTTGGACTACACAAAATCACATCTCAGATTTCCATTCTCTTCTCCAGTCCTGCCTCAAAATGCCAGACTGAGGAGCATGGGGAGTGTTTTGGACAGTGTCGACCCTTCTCCATTGGCCGAGAAGGGGTCTGACCTCGCTCGGCTGACCTCACACCTCCATTACATGCAGACAAATGGCCCCTGTGAGACAGCGCTCCTGTCCGGGACCCCCCCCTGAGAGGCAGAGGGACAGGTCGCAGGGGGCAGGAGGCTCACATGACTGCCAGTGAGTAACAGAGTCCACACTGAGGCCAGGCTGGAGATGGGGCTTTCTAATGTGGTTTAGTCCAATGAACAGTAAGTTCTGGTTTAGTCCTGGTTTGGTTCTGGTTTAGTCCTGGTTTGGTCCTGGTTTAATCTTTTCTTAATTCTGGTTTAGTCCTGGTTTAGTCCTGGTTTAGTTCTATTTTAGTGCTGGTTTATTCCTGTTTGAGCCTTGGTTTAGTCCTAGTTTGGTCCCTGTTTAGTCTCGGTCTACTCCTGGTTTAGTCCTGGTTTAGTCCTGGTCTAGCCCTGGTCTAGCCCTGGTCTAGCCCTGGTCTAGCCCTGGTCTAGTCCTGCTTTGGTCCTGGTTTAGTCTCGGTCTAGTCCTGGTTTAGTCCTGGATTAATCCTGGATTAGTCCTGGTCTAGTCCTGGTCTAGTCCTGGTCTAGTCCTGGTCTAGTCCTGGTTTAGTCCTAGTTTAATCCGGGTTAAATCCTGGTTTGGTCCTGATTTAATCCTTGTTTAGTATAATGTACAACAAATCCTAGTTTGGTCCTGGTTTAATTCTGGTTTAGTCCTGGTTTAATCCTTGTTTAAATCTGGTTTAATCATATTTTGGTCCTGGTTTAACCCTGTGTTAATCCTGGTTTAGTCCTGGTTTAGTCCAACTTTTTAAACCTATTTTGTCTCTGAGTTTAAATTTAGCTCTGGATTATTTGAATGTTATTTCAGTCATTGTTGTTTACAGTGATAGTTTAGACCTGATTTAACTATTTTATACCTGGTTAAATCCTCTTTTTTGTAAATACAAAGCTAAAATGGCAACTTTTTACCAGCCATTATAAAGTAGACGTGCTCCAAGTTCACTACGATAACTAGCCAATATCATGGACATATGTAATATATGAAAAAGTAGCTCTATGAGAGACTAGCGTTTGCATCATGATAGTTGCTAGTATTACCATGTTGAGACTCATCAAGGGAATCGTTAGGATATTATAGGAATGTATAAGATAAGTGAGGATCTGACCAGAACTGAAGAAGCGGTTTGGATGAGCAGCGAAACGTCTTCACTCCTACAAGATTTGTCCAGTTGACAGATTTAACTTCATTTTTTGCTGTGGATCAGACCTGGATGACTGAGGGTTTACACAGACATAAGCGAGGAATAATTCTAACCACTGAAAAGCATTTAAAATTAAAATAGTTTTGTTTTTAACATTTTGAGGCCATAAAAATCAGACACAGCTGCTTGTAATTGTGATGTGCATTACTTCATTACGTGGATATATAGTGAAAGTATATATAGTGAGATACAGGGGAAGGCTCGGTCTATTTCCTGGGCGTCTTGACTAATGGGGAGTCTGTAGGACACTGACAGGAGCCCAGCGTCAGAGACAGGGGACATTAATTGATCAGTCTGTGTGTCAGATCACTATGGGAACTGCGCCGGACGTGTCACTCCTGTCCTCCCACCCAGTCCAGAGGGTCAAGCTAGTGCATGTACTGTCTTCAGCTGTATTTCAACTACAAGCATGTATTTTCAGACAGATAAATCAGAATCCCATACGTCAATGGACAGAGAGAAGGACAAAAAAAATGGTAAAATGGCCAATGGTCAGACTCACACATTCACACACACATCCATACAACAGTGTACACAGACATTACAAGACAAGGGAAGGGGGATTATGTGTCTTGCCCAAGGACACAACAACAGCATTCATCTGTGGGAGTTGGAATCGCACCGTCAACCTGTGGGTCAGTGGATCAGACCGCTCTAACAAAGATATTTTATGTCAAGAGCGGGATTTGAACCGCCAACCTTCGGATCAGAGGTTAAAAAAAGTTGTACAACATCGTAAGCCAATGAAAAGTATAGTTTTGTTTTCATTTTACAGAGTGACCACAATCAAGTAATGTTATTTTCTCTGTCAGATGCCCTTCCTGATATAACCAACAATGTATCAGTTGGAATAGGTAATGTGAGTTAAGTGTTTTGCCCAAGAACACAACAATAGTAGACACTTGGCCATATTAGGGCGGGCACTTTTAAGTTTGTAGCAGGTTGCTAATTTAATTCCTCCTCTGACCAACAATCTACTTTGACTAGAACAGGTAATTGAGTCAAGTATCTTGCCCAAGAACACAACAACAGTAGACACTTGGTCAGAGGAGGAATTAAACTTGCAACCTGCAGTAAACTAAAGTGCACTGCTTTTCTGGGGAAGGGTCCACCACCTGCTTCTCTCCACAAACATGTTGCTGTTTTGCCAGTAATTTTCAACAGTATGGTACTGACTGTATCTATATCCACAGGGACAAACAGATAGCACCACCAGGCCAAGGTACAGGTCAGATCTGTGGAGAGGCGACCCTGCTCATAACAAGAATGCATATTTTCCAAGGTGTTATTGAGTTACAAAACCACTCATAATGTTATCTCATCAAAAACAGACTTGGAGTTGTGTTTTGTTTCATTATCACGTTTGACGAACCCTTTATTATTAGTCTGTCTACATCTCCACAGCTCAAAATGCTCTGTTCCACCTTGTGATGTCATGAAGTGGTAGTTTTCAACTTAAAAATATTTTTTGCCTTTTGTTCAGTAGATATTGGCAATTCCAGGGCTAAAATGATCCAAATGATTCTAGTGAAGGCGTATGGAGTTTAAAAACACAGTGGAGCACTTCCTGTATTACCACATGATGACATCACAAGGTGGAACAGAGTGATTTCAACAAAACACAATTCCAGGTACTTTTGTGATCAGGAAACAACTTTATAACATAGATCAGATCAAATCTTGAGCAGCATCTTGAGACCAGCAGGTGATGAACCTCCCACCAGAAAAGCTACATAGCGCCACTTTAATGTCTATGTCCTATCTGAACTATGCACACTTAGATGAAAGAACTATATAGGACATGAGCTCACTTTGAAAACTGTACTGAACTATTTGTGCCAGTGGTAAGATGTAGTACTTGAGTTTATCCAGTGTAGCCTCTTTATGGCCAGAAGTCTAGACCATGCAAATGTAATGCAAATATATCGACTAAAAGAGCTCTATTATACGCAACATTATGAACTCAAAGTAACACAACATAACATGCATTTCAATGGAAACAGCTCTGCCAAATGCTTCCCTTTTCACTACAGAATAATGGGCTTCGATGTAAAAATGTTCTTTTTGACATTCACTTTCAAAAGGCGTTGATACGGTGAAACGACAGTTGAATCAAAGCCTGAAGATACAGGTCCACAACACACTGCAATGACAACTTTTCCCGGTTTAGTTGTTCTGTTGTCTTCTCTCTGTTGGATCGGTAACTTGGATCAGGAACTCAGGCGACTATTTACTCTTTTGTCAGCTTTTCGTTTCCCTTGAGAAATATTGTGACCACTACAACTCGGGAAGAGTCCACAGGAATTTTGGACCTGCTTTGACAAATTTATCGAGCCTTCAGAGTTTGACCTTTGACAAACTCCTTCAGATCTCTTCGGTGCCATAAACCGCAACTTTGAGGACAAAAAAAAGTTCACCTGGGGCCGCAGTTATGGGGAAATAATAGTTCAGTTTCTTGACGGATGTGATAGTTGACATTGTTTCCTTGGGCAAGACACTTCATCAGTTTTGCCTCCATTGTCTAAGTTTGTCCGGAGTTTGTGAGTTGTTAAATGTGGTGTTTACATTGTGGAACTTTTCTGAATGAGGCCTGCTGCCTGCTTGTTTTCATGGAGATGTCATTTGCCTGGAATGTTCCACAGTACGGCAGTAAATTTGCCTGGAATTTCTTCAGTTACAGGTTTTTCCATTGCTTAAAATTGCATTGAAAAACATGCGTTCTTGCGGTGAGTGGGCTCGCCTCTGCACAGATCTGACCTGTAACTTTGCTTAGTAATGTCTCTGGCTTGTTTCATTAAAGATGAATGATAGATTAGTTTGATGCCATCATGTTGTGCAGTCCAGGCAAAGCAATAACATCTCCATGGTGACAAGTAGATGGTGGATCCCCCTCTAGAAAAGTTACATAGTGTATCTTTAAAGGTCCTATATTCTGCAAAATTGACTCTTGTGAGCTTTAAACCATATTACCATGTTGTTACCTCAGTATTTTTTTTTTCATTCACACATGTTTGAGTTGTTACTAATTATTAGTCTGTAACATCTCCAAAGCTCAAAATGCTCTGTTCAACCTTGTGATGTCATGAAGTGGTAGTTTTCAAGTTAACAGCTACTTTTACCTTTAGATCAGTAGAGATTGGCAATTCCAAGGCTGAAATCATTCAAATTATTCTAGTGAAGGTGTATGTAGTTTAAAAACACAGTGAAGCACTTCCTGTTTTACCATATGACATCACAAGGTGGAACAGAGTGTTTACAGTTTGAAAGAAGAACACACAAAACACAACTCCAGGTTTGTTTTTGATGAGGAAACAACATTATAACAGATCAGAAAACGGTGTAATATGGCTCATTTAAAAAATATTGGCCTATAGAACGTTGCAATATCATCTGAAATCCAGCGATACAACAACAACAAGCGAAAGAACAACGATCCGAGTTGTACAAGAAAAACTTCATCTTCACATGTCTGAGTTTATGAGCCAACCAGAGCAGCTGCGAGGGGCCAGGGCGCTGAGGGAGCGGTGACAGAGCAGCGCCAGACTGTACACTGCCAGAGGGGAGACTGCAGCAGGAGCAGAGAGAGGGCTTCACAAGTTTATCAGTGTGTTCATTATACGAGCTCATTTACACCCAGAACTGTTCAGATTCAGATAGACAGGGTGATATGTTCAAGACTGTCTTTTGTTTAAAGGTCCTGAGTTACGCAAAATTGGCATCAAAAACATACCTGGAGTTATGTTTTGTTTCATTCACACATGTTTGAGTGACGGTGAATTATTGGGCTGTCTATATTTCCGAAGCTCGAAATGTAACTCAGCGTTTTCAGTTTGAGCGAAGAACTCAGCCTAAATATGCAGGGTTTGTGTGTTAAACATGTGTGAATGAAACAAAAAAAAAACACAACTCCAGGTCTGTTTGTGGCGAGGAAACGAAATTACAACATAGATCAGAAAATAGCGTAATATGGGCCCTTTCAAGTGTTTTTCTACTCATTACTTGATATGGTGGGGTAGTACAAGTGGTAAATATTTATTATTGTGAAAAAGTTCAATCTTAAAAATACAGGACGTACCAATAAATAAAAATAAGCATGAATTTGAGTAAAATCTTAAATCCGATTACATAAAGTTTTTGTCATATGCACAGACATATTTCCGTAGAAACTGGAGGTAATAAGTCTCCAAGAAATTCACCAAAATACTTCAGTCTCATCCAACAAAATTGCCTTTTTAAAACGCATGGGCAGCATAATTCAGGCTTTTTAAAACTGTGTGTCAAGTGCTTTTTTACAGGATCTATACATGTATCTTTTGGTAAACAAATTTCAGTACATCAACAGAAGCTCATTCATGTACAAAATGGAATATAATGTGTTTTTCTGTTTTACGTGGAAATGGTCCATTTTTGAGTCCAACTTCAGGTGTCATCATTAATCATCATCATTAATTTTATTTCCATATATTTCCGTCTCACAAATTGTTGCCGTGTTTACACATTTACCAACCTTCCTCAATGGGGAACAACCACCTATTGTGCAGCGCAATCATATCTGCATATTTTTAGCCTTATGCTTGTTAACCAGAGCGACATATAATAAACAACACACAATCAAAACACAATCAACAGGTGGAGGAGCACACGTCAAGCTGCTTCCTTTCTCACCACTGCAGCGAAATTTGCACAAACGACTGAGCACCCTCCTGATGCTAAACCCGTCAAAAAACTGCTTTGGAGCTAAGTGAACGCAGCACGATGTGAAGTCATGAGGTGCTAGTTTTCAACAGTTACCTTTTACATTTAGTTCAGTAGAGAGTAGAAATTCCAGGACTGAAATCATCCAAATGAGTCTAGTGAAATGTTTAACGGAGTATTACCACATGATGGAACAGAGTGTTTTCCGTTTGAGCAAAGAACTCAGCCGAAATACGCAATATGTGAATGAAACAAAACACAACTCCAGGGCTGTTTGTGATGAGGAAACAACATTATAAATCAGAAAATAGCGTGATATGGGCCCTTTAAGTGTGTCACGTGTCATTAATAACAATCAAACCAAATAAATACATTCTTAAACTACAGAGGGATGGATGTTTTTTAGATTATAATATCAGAATCAAAACACGATCAACAGGTGCTAGCAAAAAGTACCCTTCAAGCTGCTACCTTCCTCACCTCTACCGTGAAATTTGCACAAACACACAGACCGACCGAGCTCCCCGCCGCTGCTAAACTCGTCAAAAAACAGCTTTGAAGCTAAACCAACGCTGAACAAAATAGCACATACAAAGTTGAGCGTATGCAAGACTTGAGACTTCATTTGTCAAAAGTGGTTACGTCGCAGATATTTTTGGGCGGGCGGCATTTTAGCTTTTTTTTTCTTCTTCCACGGTTGAGGTGTGATTAGGCATGAAGCAGAGAGAAACAGCAAGGCAGACCCCCGGTGAGATTGTAAATTAAAGTTATGACACCCGAGGAGGCAAAGAAGGACGTCGGTATAAAGGAAAGGGTATTAAAAAAACACGGAATGGATGGATACTTGATTATATAAAACGGTATGACGGAGGTACATATACGCTGCGGTAATCAGGTGAAGGTTTGGTGATGGTGAGGAGCTTTGGATCCCTGTATTTATGATTAGAAAAAAGTAGGACAAAATGTGACAGATGCTTTTGCGAGTTGCGGGTTGGTTTTTGAAGTTAGTTGTTATAAAATGAGGGCATATAAAGTCAAATAAAAGTCTTTCAAGTGAACGCTTGTTTTTTTTAAATGGGTTTTTTGATCCCAACCAGCTAATTGTTATGTCTGTTACTTTTAGACAAACGTAAAATGAGTTCTACACAAATGTCTGCATCATGAATATACTACTGTTATACATACTCAAGGAAGGTATTGGTACAGAAGTACACAGAAATGGGGCTGGACTTTCTAACAGTACTTCGGGAATACTTTGGTTATAGTAGTTAAAGGTGCTGTACCGGATTCTTACCATCTTAAAAAGATATGAAAACCCAAACTACGTAATTTTAGATGGTTTGAAGTGGTCCAACGTTATTCCTCACTTACCTAATGCATCCCAATTATTCACCAAGTTTATTAGTGCTTTTAACTAGCATGCTAACAGTGCACTTTGTGATTATTGCATAGTAAAACACTTTTTAATTAGATGATACAGACTTACTTGGACCTCAAGAGCTGGTTATGCAGCGTATCTGCACTGAGGCAAGACACTTTTTACTTAAATAAATGGGAAAAATGGGATTTTTGTGAAATCTAAAGCCGTTTGCTTGCTTAGGGATTATAAAATTTTACGCAATTTTAAGACTTGAAACAACAATTTGAAGTTTTGGAGCTGTAAAACTATCAAAAATTAGCAGAATTTGTAGATAAACCTATTCAAAAGTACAAATAGGACAAGGTGAAGGAACACACACATTCATACACCGGTGTACACAGACAGTGGGGTGAGGTGGGTTAAGCGTCTTGCTCAAGGACACAACCACAGCATTAATTTGTGGGAGCTGGAATTGCACCGCCAACCTGTGGATCTGACCGCTCAAACATTCATCTTTACGTTGACAGCGGGATTCAAACTTCCAACCTTCGAATCAGTCGACAAACACTACACCAGAAGTACCTAAACCAAAGCTTAGAATCACTACTGTAATACTTCTCCAAATAACTGCCAAAAGGTCAGTCACATACACACAATACTGCACTCCATGTTGACAAAGCACACAGTAAAACCCTACGCTCCTTAAGTATCTCCATCAGAGCAAACATTCGCGGTTAAACATAGCTTTTTCTCTCGATAAATTCTCCCCACGAGCCAGACTTTGATGCCTTTGCAGAGTCGGCGCTTGTGGCATTCATCAAATTCAATTAAATGATTTTCAATAAAAAGCTTCGTCTGTTATCAACTCTGCTCATTTGCACACGCTGACCTTGGCACGGCGTCGTACAGAGATTTGCATTCTCAGAGCTAGGGGCGACTAAGAGAGGATGAAGAAAGCCAAACGACGCACAGCGGGGTGTCTATAATTGAGAAAAGAGGAGCGGTGGGGGAAAAAAAAGGTAGAATAGAAATATATTTTTTAAAAACGGGGAACGTGGATAGGAAACAGGGCGACAGCACAGAGGAGATAATTAATGTAAAACTAGAGCTGGGATATTGGAACTCACATAACCCAGAAATGCTCTCCAGTTCTCAAGCTCTTTGTCTGTTTCTTTTTTAATACAATAACCTATTTTAAACAGCACATATCCTTTCTTGTGGCTTTAATTCCATTTTAAATGTGATTTTGGTCACCTTGGAAGATGTATTTCATATTTTTGAACTTCAGACTTTAAACACACTTGATAAACTACGCAAAAGGACCTGGAAGACACCCTTGATGCTAAGTTTATGCTAATTCCATACAGAAAAGCCCCACGCATGTTAGGCTGTTTATATAAATGGACATAGCTAACCTTGCTAACCGCCACGTTTCAAATAGGAAGTGATCATGGGTGTGCTTCCGGCTCCATCGACTCTGGCTTCAATTTACTTTCTATTGAAAAACCATAACCCCTCTCTCCATAACTGCTTCAGTCAGACTCGTCATTTTGCTTTACATGATCCTGCGGTTGTGTCCTTAAATCAAGACAAGAACATTAACAACAGACTTTCCCCGAGGTCGCTCCAGCTAGCATTAGCAACAGGTTTGCCCCCTGCCAAATCAGAGGTGCGTGTGGGAAGGAGTGTTACCTTCAACAGCCTCACTAAGGGTTGGCTCTTTGGCTGCTATGATGCTCGCGGCCAGAAGTCCAAATATAGAACTCAGCTCCAAATTTGCCCCTATAACTGTTAGCCTCGATGAGCTTCATCTGACTGGAGCCAAACGCTGTGGGTGATATCACACTCACTTAGTCCACTTCTTTATACAGTCTACGGTTACAACACAAATGCTATAACAATATTACTCCTTAAAGCATATTGCATGTATAATTCATGGCATAGTTTATTGCAACTACTGCTGTAACTAGCCCAATATAACTGCTGTACAAAAAGTGAAGATTACACCTTATATATGTCTGCCAGTCAATGTTACAAACTGGGATAACTGTCAAGATCCCAATCTGTCTGTGTTTTCTGTGCTGTTTTCCCCCCTCCCTTCTGTGCCTGGAGCTGGGAGGAGACTTTGGCACCACCTACTACACACCTGGAGCCCATCAGCAATCAATTCTCCACCTCTGGAGTACAAAGGGACCAAGGATCCTACACAGGCTGCCAGATCGTCAGTGTATCCTCCATGGTACAGTTCTGCTTGGCTCAGTCTGTTTTTTGTTATGATCATAGTACTCAGTTGGTGTTTCTCGTTTTTCGGTAGATCCCGTTTCTTGGACCCACTTTGCACCTCCGCCTCCGACCCAGCTTCCTACTACCTGCTCCTCCAACCAGCATTCACATCGTCTTGTTTGTAATAAATTCTGTTAAACCTTACTCCGAGTCTGTGTCCTTGATTCCCCAGACGTTACGACAATAACGCGTCAAAATTAAAGTCAATATAGCAGCTGAAATTGCAGTAGCTCAGTTGGCAGTGTGTTTGTCCACTAATCTGAAGGTTGTTGGTTCGAATCCTGCTCTCGACATAAACATCATTGGTTGAAGGGTCACATCCGCTGACACACAGGTTGCTTGTGCGATTCCAGCTCCCACAGATAAATACTGTCTTTGTGTCTATGGGCAAGACACTTAACACACCTCGCCCCCAGTGTCTGCATACAGTCTTTAAGGTAAGGTCTTTCAGGTGGAAAACTGCTATATAAAAAATTTACCGATTTACATTTAAGGCCCTAAAAAGAGATCACATAATTCAATTAAACCACGACAGGGAAAATATGACTACAAAATGTTAATTACTTCTGCTTGTGTGAAAGTTTCATTTTGTGGATTTTTGCTGCAGCTGAAAAAGGTGTCATAACAACATCTGCGACGAGTTTAATAGTTCACTTCACTTCTCTAATTTTAAACCTTAATTTTATCACTACATACTTTTAATTGTGGCAGTATTCAAATTATCTAAATATTTTCATTTAACATTGGCTATAAATAGTTACGTTCTCCACTTCATAAAGTTTAATTTGACAAAGCTTAAGAGAAGTGCTAATGGGATGGATAACAGTTAGCTAGACATTTTGTAAAAAGTATGAACGTTTTGCATTCAGTACTATTGGAGCCTTAAGAGAGAAGCCAGACCGAATGTATCTCTAATTGGGGATTTAAACTATTACAACCAATCACTACTGAACTTCTACTAGTGCAAAGCTGCCAACTTTTTAAACGCTGCCTGCGGCTTAAACAAAACCGTGAGGATATCAAGATTTTTCAGTAATCATTAATGATCATGAGAACTAAAAGAACAAAAGTCCTAACAATTTTATTTCAATTCAATCTATAAAGTGTATATAAAAGTAAACCTAAACCTTATTTTCTTGCCATTTAAGTCACATAGGCCTGTCATGATAACATATTTTGAAATTTGATATATCGCTGAAGTAAGTAGAGACGATAAACAATAATATTGAAATAAATTTACACCACAAAACCCAAGAGCAGATTTAAACCACAAAAAACTATTTGAAATATACAATATTGTGAGAAAAATCTTGAATTCAGCCAATTTAACATTAATTCAACCTTCTACAGCTCAAATCTTATCGTATAGCCAAGAAAATAACCAAAACGTTGTTGTCTGCCAACAAGCCAACCGCTTCGCTTGTGTCTGTGGATCTGAACTCTCTGTTAATGATGTTAATGTTGAGAGCAGGATTCAAACTGCCAACCTCTAGATTAATGGGCAAACACTCAAACACAGCCAACCGAGCTACACATACTATAGGCTACATTCTAAAGAGTAGGTATTCACTACATTCATGTATAATGTCGATACCATTTTCTATACACCAAGAATTCCACACAATAAGTGGTTACATTTTTATATAGTGTTTTTGTTTTGAAGGTGAGGTGGGTTAAACAAGGATACAACAACAACATTGTTCTGTGTTAGTGGGTGTGTGGATCGAACCGCCAACCTTCAGATCGGCGAACAAACACTCCACTCCAACTGCGCTACCGTCGTCCCCATACGTCCATAACCTTCGCTAACAAAGAGACCGTTTTGATACTTCAGATGCATTATAAAAGTACGATTTTAGTAGTACAGTCGTTTTTTTACTGCACTCCCACTTTACAATCCTGCACATCCTTCAACTTTTTTTTTTTTTTTTTCACAGCAGCGTAAATAATCTGATTAGATCATGAACTTTCCATTTTCCCAGTGAAAATGAGAAACCCACATTGGGAAGCGGAGAAATAAAGTGTCTATTTGGACCTGGAGCGAACGCCAACCCTCCGATCCTCAATCAGGCCCGGACAGCGCTGCTCTCATTGTCATTCTGGGTCAGCCGGTGATTACTGATGATGAGGAGCTGATAAGGAAGATTCAGTCTAACCCAGGGCAAGGTCACCTCCCACTGCGCACAGATGCAGATGTGATGAGGGAGGGATAAGGGTTCTTTACCGCGCAAAACACACGCGCAAACGCACATGCAAACGCACACACGCCTCAAGACGGAACTGGTTTTCACCTTGGGATGGGAGATGTCGAATATAAGTAAACTTCTTTAAAAAGTTGAGGTAGTTTTGGGTCTCTAGATTCTACAAACTCACTCAGAAAGAAATGAGAGCTTAATGTTTGGCAGTGGTATAAATTATAACAATACTGGCAATGGTGGATGAAGTACTCAGTTTTGTTACTTAACTAAAAGTACAGATATAGATACGATAACACATTTTGAAGATTGATATATCGCTGAAATAAATATAGACGATAAACAATAATACTTAAACAAATTTATGCCACTGACACAATAACAATAACCCAAGAGCAGATCTAAGTCACAAAAACACTTCTGAATCTGCAATATTGTTAAAAATGCAAGAGCTGCAATAAATAAACAGCACAATGAAACACTTTAGTACTTAGTTTGGATCTGTAATGAGACATAGAAGTTATTAATTCATCCTTTTTATGGCTTAAATCGTATTGACAAAAATTGACAAAAAATTATATTATACTATAGCTATAATCTATGACACCCATGGATCATCATCATCATCGTTATAATTTGCCCAGTTTATATCGCAATATTCATCTAAAACGACTTAATAAAAGAAACAAGAACGGTGATTTCTGCGTTAGAAAACTGCAGTGCCCAATGGGAGCAGACGTCGCCGTAAACGTCATCACGACAAAGAGCCTTGAAGCTGTCGGCACTTCCTTAAATAGCAGCAAATCACGATAATAAGTAGCAGATTTATTTTTTTTCATTTGCGCTGCCAAACCCTACGTGTATCAACAATTAAGAAAATAAAATTGAATAACGAAGTTGATTGACGATATGGCGTCTTGAAAATAAGCAATTAAAGATTGCTCAAACATGCATGAATCACTCCAAAAACTATTTTCAGAGGGTAAATCAGAAGAGGAAACATCTATAACGTGGTTTAAAAGCTCTGAAAAGTCCATTTTGCATAATAGTTTTGCTTTAAAAATAAATCTGTATTATGAAGGAATTACAACGTCTGGCCTTTCTACAAAGTTGGTTATATCTTTGCTGCATATTCTTAACTCTTTTTCCCTTGTTATTCATTTTACATGACGATAAACCCTAAAAGTTGGCCTCCGGGAAGACCCTTTGAAGCCGCGGCCACAGAAACAAGCCAATTTTCCACCACGCCTCTCAATTTCGCCCCGTTCTCTCTAAATAAAGACAATGGCAACGTGAACAACCGTCCCATTTAAGTCTATAGTCCCAACGGGGAGGGACACAGGTGACCCGTGACAGCTCAAATACTCCTCCGCGTGAATTAGGAGCGACGGGGTGAAGAAGACGATGTGCAGGTAAAATTGGTCTGTTTGGGTTTTGGAGGATTCTGGGAAAACAAAAGGTTGGAGAGATTTCACGCAGTGCCATTGCTGCTTTGATGTTGAGGCTTGTTCGGTAAAAGACTATCCAATTCTGCAGAAAACAAAGAGACCAAATGAGGATTGATGATAAACGGTAGGGCATAAAACACGATTTAAACTGAAGGGCTAGAGCTAAGAATAGTGTATGTGCTTACACCTGGTGAAGTCAACGATTGTGTTTAAAATAGGACTGAATGTAGGTTTTAACGCAGACCCATTGTGCTTGTGTTTGCTCTATAATCTATGACATTATGTTATAATTTGCACATTTAAAATCGCAATATTCATCTTAAACAACTTAACAAAAGAAACACGTCGGCTGAATTCTACGTTAGAAAACTGCGGTGCTGAAGAAGAGCTGGCGTCACCGTAAACGTCATGGCAACAAAGACCGGTGCAGCTGTCGGCCTCCCAAAATGACGACGAAACGCAGCCGAATCCCGCACGTATCGATTACACCAACACGTATCGAATAAGAAATTAAATTGGAGAACAAAGTAAGTACACAGCAGTTGGCGTGTACTGGTAGCGGTGAAAACGGGGATTGATCGGCAATATGGCGTCTTGAAAATAAGCGATTAAAGATTGCTCCAACATTCACGAATCACTCCAGAAAACAACTTTGAGAGGGTAAATGAGAAGGAAAAAAGTACAATGTGGTTAAAATCTCCAATGCCAATTTTGCAGAATCGGTCTGATTTAAAGGTAGATCAGATAACGTACTTTTGGCAGCTGATGTATGTACTGAAAAATGCATTTATATCACTTTTCAAAGTTTTATAAATCCTCAAAAGTACTTTACAATTCCATAAACGGTGGTGCCTTGAGGTAGACTGACTGGACCAAGGCTGCCAATATGACCACCACCAACACTTCCCCTCCATATTGACCGATCTCGATTTTCAATTAACTCTTTTTTTCATCTTAATGGGAACAAAGACAGGAGGACTTTAAGCTAGAGAGCAGGCTGTCAGGATCACAAGTTTTAATTCCGTGTTGATAGGACCAATAACCCCAAAGAAATCCCCATTTAAAGTTTGGAATGAGTTCGTACAGTGTGTTAAGATTAAAAGGATGTGCGTGTCGTGGCCGTCGGAAGAAACACGTGCGATGTCCGTGCGTTAAATTAGGCCCTAAGTTTCACTCGTAAACTGAGAGAAAATAGATGTTTACTTTGCATAACGTGGATTATAATGATGAGAAACACAGGAGAGAAAAGGTATAGAGGAGAGAGAGGGAGCAGGGGAAGAAGCACACACAGAGGGGAAGAAGCACACACAGAGGGGAAGAAGCACACACAGAGGGGAAGAAGCACACACAGATGGGGATGAAGCACACACAGAGGGGGAAGAAGCACACACAGAGGGGGAAGAAGCACACACAGAGGGGGAAGAAGCACACACAGATGGGGATGAAGCACACACAGAGGGGGAAGAAGCACACACAGAGGGGGAAGAAGCACACACAGAGGGGGAAGAAGCACACACAGAGGGGAAGAAGCACACACAGAGGGGTAGAAGCACACACAGAGGGGGAAGAAGCACACACAGAGGGGAAGAAGCACACACAGAGGGAGAAGAAGCACACACAGAGGGGAAGAAGCACACACAGAGAAAGCAGAAGCACACACAGAGGGGAAGAAGCTTTTAGTGAAATTGTGCAGATTTAAATCAAATGTTGTGAAACGCGAGGACAAGTGAGGAGACAGAAAGAGATTGTGGCCCTGACTCGGAGCTTTGACCTAAACAAGAGAGTCGTGACTCCTCTCAGTACCACACGATTGGCTGTAGACCTGTCGGTTAAAATGCACTTGCCTCACCATCGAGACCGACCGAAGTTTCAATCGCAATCTATCAATCTTTTGATTTTTGGCACAGCCCTAATTCAAACGTACACTACATTCACACTGGGCGGGGGGGGGGGGGGGGGGGGTGAAGTGTTTTGCCAAAGGACATAACAGCAGCACTCGGTCCAAGCAGAAATCAATCCTCAAAACTTTAGGTGGTGGACAAGTGCTCTAACTTTTGAGCTACCATTATCTGTTTTGAAAGAGACGTTAAACTTAATGCCAGTTTTTGTTTCATGTGGATAGGCCCAGTATCTACACGTGAGAGAAATGGGGACTTTCAAGTATTTTGCCATAAAAGACAGATATAATTTACCTCATTACATTAGTTCCCAGCAGTGCTGATTTCTAAACATTGTTATTTACGAGGTGCATTTGAACACCCCACATTGTTTAGTCCGTGTGTCTTGAACTAGACAACAGTACCACCGCAGCGAGGCACTGGCAGTGAGCCGGAGAGCCTGTTTTTAACTTTTTGTAACTTTTAAATAAACATCCCTGGGGAAAAAGACAACTTAAAACTTTTTTCCATGTCTAAAAATCTGCAACATAAACCAGGACAAAATTTTATATTTGCCCGTTGACAGTTGTAAAACAAACTCTACCTTCTCTTCACCTCAGTTTTAGGTTCTGGCTTAATTTACCTGGATATTTTTATGAAGACATATGAATGAATGAATGTTTGAACTGATTTTTCGCATCATACAACTGGTGTTTGTATTATCCCCATAGTATTCCAAAGTACAAGGTTCAAGTTTTTGTCCCTGAAGAGTTTTCGATCAGACATAGAACTATGAGTGAACTTCAGGACTCGGTATACAGCGACCTGTCAGGGTTTTGGGGAAATATTGCATTTTCTACAGGGAGGTGCCAGATGTCTACAGCAGAGACTAGAACTCAGAAAACAATAACTGAATTTATTTAAAAAGTCAAATAAACTTGTCGAATCAAATGCTCTTCTTTCACAAATTCAAGTCTATACAAGTTGATCAACCAACTGCAGAGAATCCAGCATAAACAAGTTAGCAAACCAGGATATGGGTTGACTAGCAAAACGTGAAGAAGCTGCTAATGTTTCGAGATCGTTCTCATGAAATGCAATAAAATACGACTCAAAAAGTCATCATTCTGGTCAGTTTAAACCTCGAGATAAGCGTGGATGCCGTGTATATGATCTATGGGACTTACATTCGGCTGCTGGGAGGGATCTTGCGTCCGTCTCTGTACCATGTGACCTGAGGTTGTGGATAACTCCGGATCCGTGGAGCGGGGATCACTGCTCCGTCGCCCTGGGAGACGGACTGAGCACGCTCGCCCTCCTCGAAACTGCCCATGACTGTAAAACACAAACATGAAATACAAAAGAATAAGACGTATGGGATTTGGCACATGCAGATCTTGTATACTGTTTTTTTTGTTGTTGTTGTTGTTGTTGCTTTTTAGGTTATTTTGCTAGTATTGGAATGCAGTTTTTGTGGCACAGTTGAACGTTGGCTGCATTCACACGTCACGTCAAAAACTGGAACTAAATCCAGCATTAAACCTGGACTAGACTATGACTGCAACTGAACTAAACCAAGTCTACTATAGGTCTAAATTTGCATCAAACTGTCAGGATTTGGGTTTTCTTGTGTGTTCTGTGCTGTTTTCCCCCCTCCCTTCTGTGTTTGAGCCTGAAGCTGGGGGGAGACTCTGGCACCACCTCCACACACCTGCTTCTGACCAAGAGCACAAAAGGACTGAGGATCCGACGCTCCGGGCCAGATCGTCTTGTCATTTTCCGGTATTTCCACTAGTCGTTCTTCATATCATGCTCCGGTTTATTTGTTCGTGTATCCACCGTGATCCTGCTCCCTAGAACCACTCTGCACCTCCGTCTCCGACCCAGCTCTCCACGACCGGAACGAACACCTCAGCCTCAGATCCAGCTCACCTCGTCCGGTACGAGCACCCCAGCCCCTGACCCTGCGACCCATGACCTGCTCAAAGACTATTGCATATGACACCGCTCTCATCTGTCTGCCTTCACATTCACGTATCTGCAAATAAACTCTGTTGAACTGTACTAAGTCTGTATCTTTGGTCCCTTCGTCAGTCTTTACGACACAAACCAAGACCAAACCAGTTCAACCTTCATTTAAGCAAATAAGTCCAATTGAGGTTCTGATATCTATTTTTTCCAAGGGAGTCCAAGAAACAAAAATAGCCCAACGCATATCCAAAAGTAAAGTATAAGTAAACTATTAATGCAGCGTAATTAATCTTATTAAACTTTTAACTACATTTACTGTGTTTGACATTTTTAATATCTAACCACTTTAATTTTGATTCCTTAACACAAAGAATCAGCCAAGAAAAGTGTCTGTCACATATTAAATAAGAAAAAATAAAATGTATTTGTCAAATTAGAAAAGATTTTTGCTCAAATTCTTCAAATCAAATTCACCTCTATACTGTTAATTTTGGCTGTCACTGTGAAATATTATGTTAAATATAGTACGGAGCGCAACAGTGACCATCCAGCCCACGGTCCTGGAGACTTTCCAAATAAAATTCATATTAAAAGTTTGAAAGTTTGCTCAGGGCTAATCAGCTACGTGGCAACTAATGACCACAAGACCGGTACTTTTATTTAAAATCTGCTTCTGAAACTTTATAAACCACCAAGTCATCAAAACATTTAGCTCAATCTTGCATTTTAAATGTGCTTTTTGGACTAAAAACAACCGCATTGATATTAGTTAGCCTGTAGCTGGTTAGCCTCCGCGATGGCTTTGAACTCTTAGTATTTGAATTTTTCAAAAAATCTATGGGAAAAATGCTCCTCAAAAACATAACTTTAGTTGTGTTTTGTTTCATTCACACATTTTTGAGTAACACTGCATTATTAGGCTGTTTGCATCTGCAACGCTCCAAATTCTCCATTTCACTTGTGATGTCATCAAGAGGTAGTTTTCAAGTTGACAGCTACTTTTTACCTTTTGTTTAGAAGAGATCAGATATTCCATGGCTGAAATCATCCAAATGATTCTAGTGAAGGTGTATGCAGTTTAAAAACACAGTGGAGCACTTCCTGTATCACCACATGATGACATCACAAGGTGGAACAGAGTGCTTTCTGCTTGAGAGGAGATCTTAGCCTAAATATGCAGGATTTGTCTGTTAAAGTGTGAATGAAACAAAACACAACGCCAACATCATGACATAAATCAGAAAATAGTGCAATATGGGCCTTTTAAATACGTTGTGTTAAAGGTGCACCGTGTAACTTTTCTCATGGAGGGTCCGCTGCTTGCTTGTCTCCATGGAGATGTTTGTGCTGTGTGTGGACTTGTATCTATATTCACTGATGAGCTCCATGTGTCGTATCTTATTGACTATAAGGGTCCTCTCTTGTCGTTTTTCCATGGAGCTAATGTAAAACCATGTACATGTATTTAGTATGCTTCTTTCACAGTAACACAATGAAGTTTTGGTCTGAATGGGGATTTCAGATTGGTATATATTCACATGCTGTATCCATATATCGGGGTGTGCTTCTAGACTCCCTCCCTCCCTGTACATGTGTGTATTACTCAGTTTGGTGAATGGCCACTGCTGCTGCTGCGTCCCATTATCTGCTAATATACTTCATTTGTTACACAGGTGATTCACTTTGTCGCATCATTATAGTGGAACAGCTGGTAGTAAATACTGTGGTGATGTATGTTTTTATTTATTTATTTATTCATTTAATCCGGTAAAAGGTCCGGTATGACGCACAATTGACTCTTGTGAGCTTTAAGCCATGTTATAATGATGTTACCTCATTTAAAACATAGCCAGAGTTGTGTTTTGTTTCATTATCACATGTTTGAGTGACGCTCTGTTTCACCTTCTGATGTCATGAAGCAGTAGTTTTCAAGTTGACAGCTACCGTTTACCTTTAGTTTAGTACAGGGGTGTCCAAACTTTGCTCATTAAGGGCCACATATAAAAACAAAGACAAAGCTGAGGGTCAATTGAGGGCCATAGACTGGTCGCCAATACAGTGAATACTTCAAATCTGTGTTATCATTACAAGTTAGACTGAACCACTAGACCTTTATTCATGTTTATATCCTCAGTGGGACACATTAAATATTTGATATGGGCTTGTTAAAGTAGATTTTCAGAAATATACAGTAAAAAGTACTGTTTAAGGTAATATGGGCCAATTCACCTGGAAGATTGAGGGCCAAGAAAAATTGGTCTGAGGGCCACACTTGGCTCCCGGGCCACAGTTTATTACATCCTGGTTCAGTACATCCTTATACAGAGAATGTACTGAATGCAATATATTTTTAGGTCATTAAAACCAACCAAATCTCATAAGGATCATTGCCACTTCAAATTACTGTCTGAACTCTTGTGCTTCCATATTAATTTGCTATATTTTATTACAAATATCTGTGAATTTATCTTCATAATCTATGACAGTGCTGCCCTGTCACTGGCTTAAAATTAGCACATAGCCGAAATCAGCCAAGAGTTCTAGAGAATCTATTGTACTGTTGTTAATCTGCATCACATAATGGCGCTTTGGAAATCTGAAGCCAAAATCCTGTACAATGGACGTTCCCAGCAGGGGCGGTGCCAGGAGGGGGGCTTTAGGGGTCCCTCAAAGCTCTTTGCCCCACTTTCATAGCACATCCAATCTCGCTGAAAAATGTTCAAATGGTTCAAATTTTGAGAGTTCAAAATGAGACTACAAATAAAAAAAGTAGGAAAGTGCATTTAACTGGTTTAAAACAGCAACACAAACATGGTAGAGGGTTGAGACTCGGTTGTTAATAGGATCTAAATTAACATGTTACGTAAGGACACATATTGAAGACCTTAGCACCCCTTTAGCGCCCCCAACCAATAATATCTAGCACCGCCCCTGGCTCCAGCACAGTGCTATGTTTACAGGCAAATCTCATATCAACTTAACAAGACAAGCAAGCTTTCGAAGTTAAAATTACATGTTTTTTTTTTTGTATCCATCTAAAAGACATCTGTTGTTGACAAAGCGTGTGAGCGAAATAGGCAGCGGTCATATTTAAATGAAGCAAAGTTAAAAACAGCCACGGAAAACAATATGAATCTAACGAGGACGCTGAGTGGAACAGCTGCCAGGTTGGTGCCGCTCTCGGGGAGGTGCAGGTGTGTGTTTCACCCCACCAGCAGATGGCGCTCCCTGCAGGCACTCAGGAAACAAAGAGCCCAAAGTAGTAAAAGTAAATTCAGCCTTAGAAATACTGTATTCCACTGATGTACCCTGAAAAGCACTACTTCAAAACGGCCCCGAGGGAAATTACTTGCCTCGTTTCCCTTTAAAGAGGAAGGAAAACTACCAATAATGCTATAAATTATACTGTTATAAACAAATTCAGCCATGCAATACAATACTGCTGCTAAAACTGTGACTTTTGTGCTGCTTTTACTGTCACTTGCAGACACTTAATCTTCTGAATGCAAGGCAGGCAAAATTCCAGTTTGTCATTAAAATAATTTAAAATGTCGCCTTTGGGAGCAAAATGGCATTAATTTTATGAAAGTGAAAGTGTTTGGAGTTTAAAAACACAGTAGAGCACTTCCTGTATTACCATATGACATCACAAAGTGGAACAGAGTGTTTTCAGAGTGAGATTGTGTGTTAAATATGTGTGAATGAAACAAAACACAACTCCAGATATCATTTTGAGGAGAAAATGACATTATAACATAGATCAAAAATAGTGTAATATGGGCCCTTTAAGTGTCATGTAAATTAAAGCTGCACAATGTAACTTTTCTTAAATCAGGTCCGCCACTTCTAACTTGGTCTAGTTGGGCCACCTGCTCTTCTCCATGGAGACAGATACATTTAATGCCAGACTGCGGAATGCTCAAGACAAAGCAATAACATCTCCATCGAGACGAGCAGACAGAAAAGTTACACACTGCACCTTTAACTGCTGCATATATTTAACCAGCTCATACTCACATGCCACCTGGACTTCTGTTCGTCTCTGCAGCAGTGCCCCCACTCTGTTCCTGACGATACATCTGTAGAACCCGGCATGCGAGCGGTCCAGAGAGGGTATTAGGTATCTACAACAAAAAACAAAACAAATGATTAGCCATTAGCAAAGCACTAATTAGCACCAAAACACAAACCAAAACAAATATTAGTATTAAAATCCAGGGTCACAACATGAACACAGTTTTATTTAATACAACAAGGGCAGGGAGGACACGGAGCTTAGCCACTGTTTATTCCAATGATAATAGCGCTAGGGAGGCTAAACCTGCTAACTCTCCAAAGACATACTTAAGACAGGAACAACAAACAACACATCTACCTATCCACTCACACATACACAAGTAATCCCTGTAGGATAATGTCTGAAGGAGCGTTCACTTTCCATGACCTTGGCAGCGGCAGTTGTGTCGCTAAACCAACAGGGGGCAGCACATGCTATGGTAAAATAAACAGGCACATCTGGAATAGCAACTGATGCCGGCAGGTAAAGATGGATAAAGCAGGGAGAGCTAATTAGGAACAGCGCCAGTGATGCTAATAATGATAAAACGTGTTGAGTGAGGAGGCTATCTGTTAGCACGAGTGATCAAGGGTTTTAGCCACATTTGCACTTGAGGGATTTTTAATTTGTCTCCATGGAGATGTTGTTGCGTTGTATGTTTAGTATGTGGTATCAAACTTATCTACATTAATGGAGGCAATCAGGTGACAACGTTACGCCAAGTTACAGGTCGTATCTATGGAGAGGCTACTGTGCTCACAGAGACAATCCATGTTTTTCAATGAAATTTTTATCGAGTCAAACACCTGTAATAGATTAAATATAAAATAAAAGGAAAAGCAAACATTGTCATGGGTACAGGTAGGTGGCTCGGTGGCGATCCCCTCACATGAAAAGTTACATAATTTAGCTATAACTGGGTCAAAATGAATTGAAAAAATACAACTGGATTATGAACATTTATTTTGGCTAATGTAGGTTATATATTTAGCAACATCTCAGCGTTGGGCTTCAACAAAATATGCACATTCCATCGGTTTTAGTCCTTTTTTTTTTTCCTGTTTTGGATGTAATAAAGAGAAAGAGTCACTTAAGAAAAATTCGGAGTGGTGGAAAAGCTAAGAATGCATGTGCAAAAGGTACCACTTCATGACATCCCAAGGTGGAACAGAGCATTTTGAGTTTAGGAGATTCAGACAGGCTAATAAAAGGGTTACTCAAACATGTGAGAATGAAACAAAACACAACTCCAGGTCTGTTTTTGAGGAGGTAACAACATTGCAACATGGCTTAAATCTCACAAGAATCAATTTTGCGTAATATAGAAATTCAATAAAAAAAATTTGCATGTGCTTCTTTGCCGTCTACTGACTTTTTGCAGAAATATCTGACCTCAAACCTTCACTTTGAACTTTGAACTTCTCTCCTTGTATGTTTAAAAGTTGTTTAACCTGAGTTTTGCAGGCAGTTGATGGAGCACTGACCTCCTTACAACTCTTTTCAAACGCAGCGCTCCACTGCAAATGTCAAGAGGAATCGAAACCATCGAGACTTGACTTTTACCACAACTTTAGCTTCTTCCTTGTGGGGCGCTGGGAGCAAATCATCGGCCTCCAGCGTGTGGTGATTCTCGTATGAATAACTTTGCTTAATACGAAACAGAGCGCACCTTTAGTAAGACATACTCTGGCAGTTAGCTCAAACAGCTTAGTTTGAAATATCAAGAAGAAAATGTCAAATTTACTTTTCAGTCCTGTTCATAAATGAAGTGGAGTGTAATCAAGTAAAAGTCAAAGTACAAATACCTGAAAATTTTACTTAAGTAGATTACTTAGATTACGTAGATTGCATTACATTTCACCACTGTTCCAAAGCAATTATAGCTCCATGGAGACAAACAGACGGACCTTCCACCAAATATGATATGCAGGGCACCTTATAAAAAGCAAATGTAAAAAAAAAATAATAATAATAAAAACAATTTAAAGAATAAATAAAAATAAAAAGCAAGTTAATAAATAATATATACATTTTTTCGCAGCTTTATAATAACAAAAAATAAATAAAAATAAAAATACAGGACCTTCTACCAAAAATGAAAATAAAATGAAATAAAATAATAAAAATAAATAAATACAAATAAAAATTATAAAATTATATAATAATAATAATAATAATAATAATAATAATAATAATAATAATAATAATAATAATAATAATAATAATAATAATAATAATAATTAATATATATTTTTTGCAGCTTTATAATAAAATAAAAAAATGTCATGCATTCTCCACCATAACTCCAAATTACTCCTTGATGCTGATTAAGACCAAACAAACAGCAATTCCTAGATTAGCTCTCAAGATATTTGTTCATTCTAACTGAAATTAAAAAGCCAAAAGAACATTACCAAAACATAAGTTGAATCTCTTATAACTGCACACAAGCGCAAAGGGAGTCAGATAAAACCGGCGAACGATTGAAAGCCTGCCTCAGATGAAACGGCAGATATCACTGAATGTAGAAACGAGCCTAAAGCGACGTGTTTAATTTCATTCTCTCTTACGCAGCCTTGTCAAAACACATCCTTGTAGTGGGAGGTGAAACACTTGCCATCGTTTGCCGTCTCTGCTGTCGAAGTCCCACATGTTCAGAGCAGAGAGTCTGTCTAACCTGCAGCCATGTTGTACCGGTTTCCATGGTAACCACATGTAATTTGTTTGAACAAGTTTTCCAGGGATTTTAACCTTTTGTTTCATGAGTAAGAAGTTTGAAGACGAGGGCACGGTGATGGTAACAAGTCGAGCGGGGCGTTTTGCAAGTTCAGAAGAGCTACGAGATGTTACGAAGTTTTTAATGCTCAAATAAATCTGACTATTAAAACATGATCTTATGATGAAAAGAGCAATTATTATTATCATTTGTTTATCAGCTTTTCTGATGGAAAGTCCACAGCTTGCCTGATGTTGTTGCTTTGTCTGAAAGGTTCCGCAGTACGCCATTTAAAATACCTATCCTGCATTTATTCAAGTCCAAATATTTCCATAGCTAAATAAATTATACTGAAAAACAAGCACTCTGATGGTGAGAGGGCTCTTCTTTCCATAGATCTGACTTGTGACGCCTGGTGATGTCATGTGCTTGTCGCTATAGAGATAGGTGCTTAATAATATATTGTGGAATTGCTTTATAGGCAATGCAAAAACAATAAAAGTTACATAGCACACCTTTATTCATACTTTTATAGCTATGAATCATTAAGTACTGTATTTTCCGGACTTTTACACACTTTTTTTCATAGTTTGGCCGGGGCTGCGACTTATACTCAGATGCGATTTATCTGTAAAATATATGGCTTTTTTTTTAAATTATTATTATGCATTTTTTGGCTGGTGCAACTTATGCTCCGGAAAATACTGTAAATACTTTGATATACTTTAAAAACTACTATATTTCTACCCCATAGCCTTTATATGTAGCTGTCAGCCAATCACAGCCTTTGTCTTTGCATCTCAACCAATCACATCTCAAGTAGTAGCCACAATTTAGACCAGATGGACACAGATGTTTTTTAGGCATTAAAATCTGTTGTTGTGAATTACTTCTATTATAATTTCTTAAATCAGACCTATTGTGCTTGTGTCTGTTATGTAGCTTAAATCTACACAACCTGTGGATCATTACGTTATTATTTGGACATTTTAAATCTCAATATTCATCTAAAACGACTTAATAAAAGAAACAAATCCACTGACTTCTGAGTTAGAAAACTGTGGTGCCAAATGGGAGCTGGTGTCGCCGTAAATGTCATCGCAACAAAGAATCGGTGCCTCTGATGGAGCGCTGAGGATCACAGTTGCGAGCAGGCATACCAAAAAAACTACACACACAACTCTGCCAAATCTTGCGTCCATCATTGATTAAGAAAATAAAATTGGTAAAACGAAGTAAATACAGAGCAGAAGGTGTGTGCCGGTGGAGGTGAAAATGGAGACTGATCTGCAATATGGCGTTTTGACAATAAGCGATTAAAGATTGCTCAACCATGAATCACTCTAAATACAACTAGGGGTGAGTAAATGGTGAAGAGAAACAACTATAACATGGTTTGAAGCTCTAAAAGTTTGATTTTGCAGGATAGGTCTAAGGATATAAAAGTTACGACAAAGAACAGCTTATATTCAAATACCATTAAATCGATGCAGTGAATGTAGTGAATTTGAAATCATATGAAAAAGTGGGTTGTCCATCTCTGTCTGTTATGAAAGTATGAAATTTGTCTATACGGGACTACTTTCAAAACCGCCAAAATACCTGACGGGCATGTTATTCGATGATACCGGAACATTTATTACCGACTAACGACTAAAGGCTGCACCAAAACTGAGACGGGAAAGAGTGATTTTAGCTGTTTGGCTTCACAAAAATTGAAAACACTTCAAGGAAAAGCAAAATGGCATACTTTGGTGTACTGATAACACACTTTTATACACACACCTGCTCCTATTTTTACTGTTTTATATGGACTTATATACTTGTTTTGTTTAGTTTTTCTGCTTGTATTGTATTTTAAACTGGGCACCCATGAAAAAAAGAGCCCAAGTGATCTCATTGAGTTCACCTGTATCAATAAAAATAAAGAAAGAAAGAAAGAATTTTACTTCACTTAAAAAATCTGACTCCACTCCATTCAACTCCCTGGTTTGTTCCTGTACCACAAACTGGGAAACACTAATATAGACAGCAAACATCGATCTCCAACTAATTAGCAATGTTTATGCCCCAACAATTTTGAAACAGCTCCTATATCCAGATATGTCTTTACCCTGGTAAGCAGATTCATGCAGATGCAGACTCCCTAAGAACGCGTGGGTGGCTGTAGTGAAAGCTGTTAATATCGACAACAAAAAAACAGCGCTATCAAAGCTCATTAGCAGCAGCGCGGCTCACACCCAAGGGACCACGGCAGTTTTAGGCCAAAGTCTGTGAAGGAATAATCAACTGGCACGACGGAGATGTGTGTGTCTGTCATAGGAGCCATCAGGCCAATTAACACCATTATGTAAATGTGTAACGCATGGGTGGAGAGGAGAGGGGGCAAATGCTACTGTATATAGGACAGTGCTGTTTTCTTACAGGTAGAGGAATTTCAATACGGTACAGTAGAGCTGAGTGTCAGTTAGGACTCTGGTCTTTCAGCAAACAGATTGGTGGTTCTACTCCCAAGTACTTTACCATCTAATAGGATCTGTGTCTCAAACATGGAAGTATAGTTGTCCCTCGCTATCTCGCAGGTCCACCTTTCGCGGTCTCGCTGTTTTGTGCTCTATGTTTGCAAGTTTTCTCCCCGACAAAACTCACAATGTCGATGAAACGTTCTGCACCGACAAAGGCGCCTACGAAGGTTTGAACTTTGAGAGTGTTTAAACGAGAGAGGAATGTGAGAAAATGTTAATGCCTGTGTGAGAAAAGTGTATAAAGTGTGTGGTGAGGGGTTTTACAGCTGCAAAACATATAGAATAATAATAATAGATTTTGCTTATTGTGGGTTATTTTTAGAATGTAACCCCCATGATAAATGAGGGACCACTGTATAATAAAATCTGGAAGGTGGATCTAAAATGGCGTTATGCTATTTTCAGTGGCCTGTGCTCATTATTTCCTCAGTACAGGCTAGCTCCTCCCACCATGTGACATCAGAATCAGAGCGATAGGTGCTAGAGCGGAGCTAGCATGAGGTCAGAGCTAGGTCAGAGCGGGGATGGGCTAAATCTTACAAAGCGAATTTTTAGGTGCTTTGAGGATGTGAAATTTTTAATGTTCATGTTGTGAAAATAAAAAACAATCTCCAAAATCCAACCTTTGTGAAAGCTGTGGTTGCCCTGTCAGCCGAATACAGGCAGTTTGTATTCCCAAAAATGCATTGTGGTCTATGGGAGAATTCTGTCTGGGCTCAAGCTTCTAGGAGCTGCAGTACCTGGAGCGGCCACTAGTCGATCTCACACGGGGACTGAGGGACAATATCTTATCTATTTAAAAAAAAAAAAATGTATTCCTTTTAGCGTTACTTGGCAAAAAAACCCTCATAGAGATACAATTGGACAGGAAGTAGTGACGCTAACAGTGACATTGCCAGGTCCTGTTACGAAAAACAGAGAGAACGACTAAGTATTGTCTCTTACTATCTGCCCTGAAACTGAATCTCCACTGGCACGTTCAAGATTTGATTAAACTGATTGCATTAAATTGTCATTCAGAATGTCAAAATTCTAATAAATTGTCAGACATAGAAAAAAAAAATCCAAATCTTAAATGGAGTGTCTAAAGGGCCTGAGCCTGTCTTGTATCTCTTCTAAAATAAATCAAATGTATGATGCTGAAATTTCTTCTTCAAACCAGGTTAATCCAGTTGGGCACGTTGTCAGATCTGAACCATATGGAAGCAACAGCCTGGGACCATCTCAAACAGTCGTTTCTTTATCGTGGTCCAACATGAGAGTGAGAATAGGGAGTTAACAGTTCAAACGACACCATGTTCCTCACTCATGGTTCAAAATCTGGTACAAGGCCTTTAAAGTGGAACATGTTTGAGTTCTGGCTCGCTTGAGGCAACAGTTCTCTGAAGCCAGAAAACGAACAGCATCAAGAATGAAGTTTCACTGCTGCCTTGTTGTCAGATATATGCCATATAAAATTGTAACCTAGTAGTATATTTCATTTTAGTTTGGATAAAAGACAAGATGACATGTTTTTTTGAAGATGTTTGAAGGAATGCCCCAAAACCAAGTTAGCTAACCTCTGGAAGGCTCTGTGCCAATCTAAAAAAATGTGGAAAAATAGAACTGGTAAATGGTCACCTTTTGTATACAGCGCTTTTCCACCTTCAAGGCACTCGAACCGCTTACCCATTCATACACCATTGTACGCAGGCACTGGGGGCGAGGTGGGTTAAGTGTCCAATTGCCCAAGGACACAAAAGCAGCATTCATCTGCGGGACCTGGAATCACACCGCTAACCTGTGAGTCAGTGAGTCGCATCGCTCAACCAATGATGTTTACGTCGAGAGCGGGAATCGAAGCGGCAACTTTCAGATCAATGGACGAACGCTCTGAGCTGAACTGAGCTACTGTCGCCGAAAAACACTGAAATGCAAACTAATTCACTTCAGAACATGTTTGTACAGGTCTAAAGTATATTTTGCTATTTGTTGAGGAAATGGTTGTACTTTAAAAACTGAGAATTATGTCCATTCAAAGTGCAATTTTGATTTGATTGTGATTCACCTTGTAGACCTACTTTCCCTGTACTTTAGTCTGTACTTATTACAAAAAATATATATATCCGGTACAACCACTTTAACAGCACTTAAGCCTTAAAGAAGAATCTTGTCCGCTCAGTATCTGACAGGTGGTCTTCCTGCCCCTGTATTAACCTCTTTAGGACCTAGGGACGATCGAGCCCTCAGTCCTAACCTTCACAGCGACTTTACAGTGCTCCCCACTCCCCCCTCTAACGCTGTCCCTTATATAATGAATACCATTAACCTTTCGCAGAGATGGCGCGCTCTTGCAGCAGGTGGGAGGAAGGGGGAGCCGGCGAGCGAGAGCGGGAGAGTGTCCGACAGAGATTGATTGATGTTCCCTTGGTCAGCGCACTCCGTCAGATCCCCTTTAATTAGTGGGCATGATGAGAAGAGGAGGAGAGGGTCTGAATGGTACGGAGAGAAGGAGAGAGGCGATGGAGAGGATGTAATTGAAGGAGGGAAAGATGAAGAGATACAGGGTGATTGGCAACAGTATAATCCCTTGGACGCAGCTAAAGTGCAAGAGAGAGAGAGAGAAAGGGGAGGAGGAGAGAGAGGAGGGGTGATACAAGTGGAGGTGGGGCCAAGGTTAGCGCTTGCATAAGGACAATGGACCAAGATGGTAATCGCTAACTAAAATCGCTAAATTGGAGCGATAAAAATGGGGTATTGTTGTGCTATATGGCGGGCTGATAATGAAGCGATTACCATTCTGTGAGGTTGTGGTAACAAAGAGTCAGAGAGTGTTTAGCAGTAAGGTTGGTTCAGTTCTTGTACGGGCCAGTGTTGCTTTCCTTCTCTGACAATCATTTCAGCACATAGGACAGAACGCGAGAAGGAAACAGCGAAGGCGTGGGCATGAGCGAAAGAACACACAGCAGAAGAGGAGGAACTCAATTTGGACATTTCTGAGAGAAAGAACCATATTATGGACTGGGACGGAGGAAAAATCATCGGGACAGAGGACAACAAACATCGTCGCTGGGTTAAGGAGGCAATACAAATACTGAAACATGCTAACAAGACGTTAAACCGGGACGAGGGGGCTTTTTTACTCTTACACACCTGGGATACTGTCCTGAAGAAGTTGGACTGCTTCTTGCTTCCACCGGTAGGAAGACAGTGCCAAAAAATGTTATATCTTGCCTGTAATGTTCCACAATATGGCATTAAACTTGTCTATCTCCATAAAAACAAGCAGGTGAGATCCTTGAAGAGCCAACCCCACATTAATAGCAATAAAAACACCTGTAACTGAATAAATGCAAGATACAGTTTGATAAGATAAAGTGGAACATTCCAAGCGAAGCAATAACATCTCCATGGAGACCAGCAAAACAGAATTCCCACCAGAAAAGTTACGTAGTGCAGCTTTATGATTGGCAAACGGTCAGATTTTAATATAGCGCTTTTCTACATTCAAGACACTCAAAGCGCTTGACGTCAAGGAGCCACCCATTCATATACACATGCTGAAATTGCACCGACAACCTGTGGGTCAGTGGATTTGACCGCTCAGCCAATAACTTTAATGTCGAGAGTGGGATTCGAACCACAACGGATAAGAGGATAAACTATCTCCCAACTGAGCTATTGTCATCCATTCAAAAATGCAATGCGTTTGATATTTTAAGTACCCAACATCGTTTTTATACCACTTAAAATAATTAGCCAGGCAAACCAAATGTCATACTGGTTGATTTTTCTTTGTCATATGCAATTAAACCACAATTTGAATTTTGACGCACAATCAACATTATTTTCTCTTTGCATTTCCATTTTTGATTGAAACATACTTGATATTTTTTGACAGCTTCTCGTTATCGCAAGCTAATCAATAATTGCATGTTTTAAGGAGGCCTCTTCAAACCTGATTGTAGAGCCCTTTGCAATTCCACATGATGAGCAGACCGCCTTAAGACCTGCTGCCTGTTTACGACTCTTGTCTGGTGGAAAGGCGAACGCTGTCTGACCAGTGGAAATCAATGTTCGGTAATTCTGTACAGGCCCAAAGGGACAGAGCACATGCCATACGCCCAACACCATGTCCACACACGACAGATGGGCGGCGGTGGACACGAACACGACCTATGGCCAAACTGGTAATCAATACGGGTGTGTCTGTAGATTAGGGAGATATATAGGCATACTTATGTACTTACTGCAGTATTTCATGGTACCTACTATTCCTTGGTATTTATGTAATTTAATGTAATTTATCAGTTCAAGTTAATTGTATAGTACATTTAAAAACAACTTCAGCTGAACAAAGTGCTTCACATAAAAGTCAACAAAAACAAATGTACAGATCACATGATGCATAGGAAAAAAACAAAAACAATAAAACGCCAGCTTGTCCTGTCTAGTAGTAAATAAATAGTAATGCAACTATGTACCCGAACATTTCTGCAGTAATAAATGTAAAAATAATATTTTAAAAAAATACAAATTACAAAATACAAATTCTGAACCTAGAATTTTAAATATTTTGTTGACTTTGGAACAACCATTTTGTGATTTAAAGTGATAGTATGAAACATCACCTGCATGGTTCCATGGAAACAGACAGTTGGTGAAAATCATACTTCAGAACATCACCATGGAGATAGATATGTTTTATGCCAAATTCTTGAAGATTATAGCCAAAGAAATAACATTTTTTTAAAAACAAGCAGGTCAGGTTTGTGGAGATGCAAGCCCCACTCACAATAACGACGCATGTTTTCCAAGTTTTTTAGTGCAATTAACACATCCACAGTGAAAAAACATGCTTTTATTTTCGTCTGTTTTTTCTGCAATATTTTCGGTAAAATATATAATAATAAAAAATATAGTTATTACCTGTTATAACCCAATGTACTTTTATGCCAAAGGTACTGATAGATCTTTACCATTATAATTTCACACTCTGAAGATAAAGTTCATTCATATGATTTATTTTAAAATATATGACACATTGCCAACATTCTGAATTATTTCTTTTTATAAGTTTTCTTTGGCTGACAAAAAAGAAAGAAAAAGAAAGATCTCTCTCTGTATTTTTCTCTCTGTCTCAAGCCCAGTCAAACTTGATAGTCCAATCAGGCCCATTTTTTTCAGTGACACATGTGAAACGAAGGAGCTCATTGGTCACCTATGATTTACAAATAAAATCAAATTTCACCTCAGATTAACAGTGATTCTGAAGAGTTCCACAATGTTTTTCAGCCAACTATGATTTTTTGTAACCTTTTTTTCCGATACAGTTGGACCACGCGTGTCCCTGATTGGCTAATCCACCTGTCAATCATGCCCATTTGGAAACGTAAAGTATTGAAGAAATGTGTGTTCTGGATGCCAACCAAACCCTAATAAATATTTTTCATAACGTCACTTTCAAGGCACTCAAAACGCTTTACATCATGGAACCACTCACCCATTCACACACCAATGTACGCACACACTGGGGGCGTAGTGGGTTAAGTGTCTTGCCCAAGGTCACAACAACAGTATTGATCTGTGGGAGCTGGAATTGCACTGCCAACCTGAGTGGATTTGAACGCTCAACCAAAGATGTTTATGTTGAGATCAGGATTCGAACTGCCAACCTTTGGATCAGTGACCAACTAAGTTACTGTCACCCCCTGCTGCTAACCAACCCGTTTTCTTCACTGTTGACGTTGAGAAAGTAGCATTATTTACTACATTTGTACAAAGCACCTTGGAATTATATCAAAATTGTCCTGTAAAACACTGAATAAACAAATGTATTTTAAAAAACCATGTCGAACAAGATGGCACCCAAACGAAAAAGCTATTATCTCTCATTTTAAGTTTGAATAAAAGTGTCAATCCCTAAAGTGCTGCATATTTATCTCAATCTAACCATATTTGTGCGTACACTCCCACACTCCAATCACTATAACAACACTACAATGACATTCCATTATGCTTCCTGTCAAAAAGTTAATCTAGTTTTCTCTGTTTTGTGTCTGCTTTTCTTGTAAAAAAAAAAGCCAAGGTCAAATCAAAGGCACTGTTTTCCCCGTAGGAGTATAAAAGGAAATTATCGTTTTCATAATTTGACAGAGAGACAAGTCATTCAGAGCAAAGTGGTTGTCACTGTCAGTTCATAATAAAGTGACGATTCTGGTGATGTATTGGCTTCACTGGCAAATGTGTTCCTGACATGTACAGTCAGTCCTTCACTGTATGAGACGTGGGTTGAATGGAGTAACTATGAGCTTATAGCATAGACTGTTTATATAAATGGATGTAGCTAACCCTCTAGCCCAGTGGTCCCCAACCACTGGGCTGTGGACCGGTACCAGTCCGTGTATCAATTGGTACCGGGCCACCGGCCGTCCAAGAAATAATTAATTCTTTCCGTTGTATTTATTATCTGAGTCTGAATAATCGTTTATTTTGAAAAATATTTTATTTTGAAAAATGACCGGATTCTCTCGGTTACATTTCCGTCACTTGAGCGCCGACAACTTAATCACTTAGCGTTCCGACGGCCCGCGCGCGTATTGCATAATTTTACGCAGCAGTTTTGCGTTTTAAACATGACGAAACGGACAAAACAAAGGAAGTACGCGACTGAGGACACTGTGGATGTTTGTACAATTTAAACTAGAGGCATCTCGGACCCGGAGCGGTTCGTGGAACCGAGTGAAGATCTCATGATGGACTGAGGAGCAGAGGACCTTATGTTTTGATGGACTGGATGCTGTTCCTGATCGGTAAGCGTGGTTTATTCTGCTGTTGTGGGTCAAATGTGTATCATGTGTAATCATTAGCATTAGCTAATGCCAATCTGCGCCCCAAAGTGTATAAATGCTCAGCAGACAAACTCACAGTGATTCTGACACCTGTGGGTAAAACTATAGGGTGTGACCTTTACAAAGACCCCAAACTTGTGCATTTACTACTGAGGGTTCAATAATGGTGATTATTTTAATTTGGAGAGGTCAGAACAAAGGCAATTTCACCAAAATGACCCAGAATGCTAATTCCGCGCTAAATTTTCAAGCGTTGCCCGGTCCGCGGTGATAAAAAGGTTGGGGACCACTGCTCTAGCCGATGCGCTCTAAATAAAAAGTGATCATGGGCGTGCTTCCGGCTCCATCAACTCTGGCTTTAATTCACTTTCTACTAAAAAACGTGTCATTTTGGTCTTAAAATGTTCGTATTAACCCGCTCTACATGATCCTGGGATTTTAATTGAGCTATTATGTGCGTAAATCAAGATATGAACACTAATAACAGACAAATCAGGCGTCTTCTTTCCCCAAGGTTGCTCCCGGTAGGGTTAGCAACAGGTTTGATTGACAGTGTTGGCAAAGAGCCTGCCCCCTGCTAAACCATTGATGTGGGCGGGAAGGGGCGTAACCTTCAACAACCTCGCTCCGGACTGGCTCTTTGGTTACTGTGATACTCGCAGTCGGAATTCCACATATGGAATTTGGCTCCAAATTCATCCCTATAACCGCTAGCCTTGATGAGTTTAATTTGACTGGAGCCGAACACTATGGGTAACGTCACACTCACATAGTCCACTTCTTTATACAGTCTCTGGATTTATAGACAAGAATAAAGTTGCTGTTAAGGTGCAATGGGTAACTTTTCTCATGGAGGGTACATCACCTGCTTGTTACCATAGAGATGGCATCGCTCTGCCTGGAATGTAGAATAGTTTTAGAGTGTTTAATGTTACTGTTTAATGCAGTGCTTAAAATCAGTGGTGCAATAAAGTAAAGTAACAAAGTACTATAAACATTTTAGGTATCTGTACAGTACTGTAGATTTTAAAGTGGGTTCTTTTTATTTTTACTTCACTTCATTGGAGAGAATGCATCTGTACTTTCAACTCCACTTTATTTTTGAACTGGACTGAAAGGTAAATGTATTTTTTATTATCGTTTGAGACCTCTTGAAAATGCCAAACAGTATTTTTAGCACATTCGACGTTAGTATCAAAATCAATATATGTGAAGCCTTATAAGACTTCAAAATCTGCACAAAATACTTTCACGTTTTACTCTTTAAGTACATTGTTAAACAGGTACTTTAATACTTTAGATTTTTTTCATATGATAATTTCTTTGCTCCAGTATCTGCACTTTTACTTAAGTAACAAAACTATGTACTTGTTGGACCACAGGGACTGCTTAATAATGAAGTCCCTTAATGAAGTTGGAGGGTTAATTGGCCGAGTGGGGAGGGGGAGTGTGTCAGGTAAGTGCCCCCGAGGACTCGTGGTCATGTGATTCACGCTGTGCTGCCATGTTTTGTGCGCCAAGTCTGTTTAATTAATCACCAGCTGCTTAAAAAAATGACTAATTAAACAGAGATTAGCGAACGAGATAGCACATAACCCTTAAATGAAGAGAAGGTTAAATTTAGAAATAGTTAATTGGTATGTAAATCAGCAATGCAGTTAATTTAATAGTAATTAGTATGTGTTACAATTAGACCTTATAGGGGCAGTAGTTCACTCACATATAGGGTCTTCATTAGAGGTGGGTAGTGCTCAGTTACATTTATGCTGCTTGAGTAACTTTATAATAAAACTGTACTTCTTAAGAGTAGTTTTAATCTTACTTAATATATTTTATAGTGTAACAGTACTCTTAAAAGTTAACGTTTTGGATACTATTCCCACTAATAAAAGCTTTATGTTGACAAAGACATTTTTTTCATATTTTTGTGGTCCATTCTTTGAAAACATTACGTTTTGCTCATTTTTCTCTTCTCCCTGGCATTTAATACTTTACCCCCAAGAAACTACTATCTTAAATACTTGTTACTGCATTTGTATAGGCCTAATTTCTTGGACAACTACTTTGTACTTCCAATTCAGTATGATTATTTTGAGGTAATACTCTATTTAAGTACACCTATGTTTTTGTATGTACTATAAAAAGAATAAAAAATAAATAAATAAACAGCATCCAACATTTGGTAAATGTTTCAACCAAAATAATAAAAGTAAATAAATAAAATAAAATACAATAATAAATGGTCAACGTTTTATTTAGCGATTTACACCAAGGAACCACTCACCAATTCACGCACACATTCATACACCAGTGTACACAGACACTGGGGGAAAGGGCGGTTAAATGTCTTGCCCATGGACACAACGGCAGCATTCACCTGTGGGAGCTGGAATTGCACTGCCAACCTGTGGGTCATTGGATCATACCATTATACCAATGATTTTTTATGTCGAGAGTGGGATTTGAAGCTGCAACCTCCTGAGGAGTGGACAAAAACGCTACCAACTGAACTACTACTACTGCAACTACTACAACTGCTACTACTACTACTACTACTTTTGAAGGCACTAGTGTTGAACTAAACCTAAAATCCCCAGCTTTGTCTCGAAAAGATGAAACTTTTGATTGAAACAACTGACAAACACCTCCTGCAGGGGATTAAAAAATGCATGCGTCTTAATGCCAGCTGGAGCGGTAAACCACATTCGGTCAAACGTGTGTGTATCCAGCGATAAAATGTGTCACTCCGCATCACTTCCCTCGCCTCGGATCAGCCCCTCAGCATCATGGGTAATCGCAATGCCCACACACAACTCCCGGGATCGATCGAATGCCAGAGGACACAGGGTCAAGTCGTGCAGTGTCAATATTTAAAGCTGTTCGACACACGGGGGACCAGTGCCATGGCCTCATTAATATGGCCTATACGTATACGGGACAGACATGGACTACTGCTGAAGACAGGGACGACGCGGGACGGATCCCAAATGTGGATATAAACACATCGGGACAATTATAAAGCAAGGCGTGGGGTATAGGACCGCTACCAGTCAATTGTACAACTGCAGTATACCCCACTGCGAAACAACGACGCTATCTGCCATTTTAAAACAAGAATTGGATGTTGGTTTAAGGAAATAAGTACAAATTCAAATTGAAAAGAACTCGCCAATGTTGACATATTCAGACAATTATAAAGAAAAGGTTGGAGTATAGGGCCACTACTAGTAAATTGTACAACTGCAGTATAGCCTATTGCAATACAACAAGTCTATCTGCCATTTAAATACTTGATGCAATTGGATGTTGGTTGAAGGAAATAAGTAAAAATAGTAAAAAATCCAATTAAAAAACACTCCCAAATGTGGATATAAACACATTCAGACAATTAAAAGCAAGAGGTGGAGAATAAGGCCACTACTAGTCAATTGAACAACTGCAGTATGCAAAACAACGAGGCTATCTGCCCATTTAAAAACGTGATATAATTGGATGTTAGTTGAAGGAAATGAATAAAAAAATCCAAATAGTTTCAAACTGAGGACTAAGGACTGACATGAATGTTTTAGAAAATTATAAATCAATGGGGTATAGGGCTACAACTAGTCAACTGCAGTACACCTAACACTAAGCTTTTTGCCAAATAAAAACTTCTGCTTCAAAAAAAATCCAAATAGTTTCAAACAGAGAAGAACTCCCAAGTAAAATGTGAATATTTAAGATCATTTTATACATTTGTATTTTATTTTATGGTGTCGATATCGTCTCTATAGTGCAACTGTTGTATTTCCCAATGCAAAACGACAATAGCGTCATTATTGCAGTTCTGGGCTAGTCTTTTATTCATGTAGAGAGTTTATTGTGAAACGCTGTAAGATGCACTGTTTAAAACCATCTGTTTGAAGGAAGTGACAAATTGACAAGTTTATAAGAGTTTTTATTCAGTGTCAGGATGAGAAGATGTAACACACCCACACAATCGCACTAAACATCTACATAATACAGTACAACAAGGGATTTGACAGAGAAATATGAGCAATCTAATCACCTTCATCCAGGAGTTGCCGCGGGCGCCGCCATCGTCATTTGGGTTGTATTATTTTGCATTGAGCTGCTGATCTTGACCTCAAATAAGTTCCATATGTTGTATACATTGTACTACCAAGCCTCCCAGGGAATCTGTGTAGTGTTGACTCGCTGGTCACATGAACATTAAACATTTTACGCAAAACAACCTAATTTATATCATATTTTAGCGGCAAAACTTTTCTCAAATTTTCCACTGAAAGAAAGTGTGGTTTAGTAGCATTTAGAGGGAAAAGTGGTGAAATTAGCATATTCATACAACTCTTAATGATATCCACGCCTACTAGCATCCTGGCTCTATTGTTCTCTTTGTTTCCGTTGTTTGCTTTGGGTCTGAGGATGGTGTTATAGATGGCAGAAAGATGATGTCTAAGGCCCTCATTCCTGTTATAGGGTGTGAGATATTTTATTATTTACCAATTGTCATAGGGTGACTAACTTTTAAATATGATTTTCACGTCTGACAAAATAAAAAGATGATTTAATATTACTTACATCTCTATCTGATCATTTTTACAGGCTCTTTAGCTCTGTAATAATAGAACTACCTACTTTGACATTTGGAAGGAAACTGTCAGGGCTGTCAACATTTCACCAAAGCTTGGCGTGAGATTGCAGCGGGTCACAATCCCGGGTAGGCCTATATCTTCAGTGCTAGCGGATGTGCATGCTTTTTCACTGCTTCCTCCTCTGCCCAGCATATCACAAGTGCTATAGCCCCATATAGTTCACTTAAAACAGTGGGTTACATGGTACGCACTATTAGCAAATAGGCCTACATAAGATAGACAAGGAAACTGCAGCAAAGTCGATGTCAGATTTCCAGATATTACGAGCAGGCTGGATATGAAAAGTGGGAGGGGCCATATTGCTCCTTTTCAAAAGTGTAAACGAGCCAAATGTTGCAGCACAAAATTAGCCTTAGTTAAACCACAGACAGTCAGTTAGCCTATTGGGCATGGGCTCAGGGTGTACAGGAGAGGAGATTGTCAGCATCCCTGTAGTTTTTATAACAATATATAGCTGAGGAATGTACCTTTAAAGTACCTTAAAGTTTACAGACCATTGACTTATATAAAGTGAATCGTACAAGTGTGCGCTGGTGCGATCCACAGAGACACGGGTCATGTTCATGCTCAGTTAGATCAGATGTTTTACTCAAAAATGGTCAGAAAAGGGCTGTTTACTTTCCATAACTAAGGTTTTATTGAGGAGAAGCGCAAGCTACAAAGGGAGAGAAAGGGGATCGCTGCTCTGCACTCGCACTATAAGGTCAGGAGAGGAGGCTAATAAGATACACTTTTAGGTAAATAAAACAGCATATTATTTGTATGAGACAGTATCCCATTAGTTTTGCTGTTTTCAGTCTAAATAAACGGGTTGGATTTATTTTTCTATGTATTTTTTCCTAGTGTGGCATCAGAGTTAACAGTCCTGTATTGCTCATTTAACATTGTCATATATTGTTTAATATCAGTAGTGACAGTAGTCGCTTGTACAGGTCAGTTTTCACAGTTTGTCAATCCAAGTTTTATTTTTATTCCATTAAATTCATCAGTTTGACACTTTCAAATTTCAAACTTTTAAAAATGACTTATCTAAACTGAACGCACTTAATTTTTTGTTGTTGTTTTAAACCATTACACTTAAAATGTTCCAAAAAATGTCAATTTAAACGCCCTATGGTGCTCCTTGTATCACCCCGATACTGAAGTACCCCATCGGTGTCCTTCTACAAATCCCATCTGATGTTATCGCCCCCTAGAGACTGTTTGGAAAAGCCCTGCACCTCATCAACAACAATCTCAACAATGACCACATCTGTCTCACCTCCAGTCTACAACATTACAGCATGGATCAGCAAACTGAGTGTCAAACAGCTCTGCTCCCAATCCCCATGTACTGCAGAACACTCACGCCTCACTGCCTCCAAGATAAGACCTATACGTTTACCACATGATTACAATCTTAACCATTAAACCCACTTATCACCAAATCTAACCGTTCTTTTGCTTGTTTTGCTTGTTCGCAGCACTCCACCGGGGCTGATAAAGGTCACCAAGCCACTAGGGGGAACCGAGGAGTGAACAAGGGGAAGAGAAGCGGGAGAAAAATCCAGAGAAAACCGGAGATATTTCTTCATTTTGTGATTGGTGAGCGATGACAGGTTCGGTGTGAAAAACAGAGCGAGAAGTATTGTGACAAATGAAGGAGGGCAAAGGCGCAAATAAACCAGTAAAATGCGCAGGAAGGGACAGCTAACCTTTCACGGTAAATGTTTATAAATGGGGTTCTATTCTTCTCATATACAGATGTTTTTAGGGTTTGCTACGGTAGATTTGAATGGATGGCAGTTCGTGTTAAAATGCCCCATGGATTGTTATGTCTTGGTTAAAATAGTGAAAAGAAAATATGATTTTTGTCAACTGGACAAAAAGTTTTTGAGTGAAGATGTTCCGCTGCTCATCCAAGCTGCTTCTTCAGTTCTGGTCAGATTACTGATGGACACTGCCTTATATCTGTCTGAAGGGAGGAGCTAACTACACTGAAGCTAACACACCAGTTGTTTGCAGTTTTTGTTTGTTAGCTAGGTCTATTGAGCTATCTTAATCTAGCTAACAAACAGAAACTGGAAACAACACCTTGACCTAGCTAACAAACAGAAAGTGGAAACAACACCTTGAAACCGGAAACAACACCTTGACCTAGCTGGCAAACAGAAAGTGGAAACAACACCTTGATCTAGCTAACAAGCAGAAACGGGAAACAAGACCTTGACCTAGCTAACAAACAGAAACTGGAAACACCTTGACCTAGCTAACAAATAGAAGCTGGATACAACACCTTGACCTAGCTAACAAGCAGAAACGGGAAACAACACCTTGAAACTGGAAACAACACCTTGAACTAGCTGACAAAAAGAAACTGGAAACAACACCTTGACCTAGCTAACAAACAGAAAGTGGAAACAACACCTTGAAACTGGAAACAACACCTTGACCTAGCTAACAAACAGAAAGTGGAAACAACACCTTGAAACTGGAAACAACACCTTGAACTAGCTGACAAACATAAAGTGGAAACAACACCTTGATCTAGCTAACAAGCAGAAACGGGAAACAACACCTTGACCTAGCTAACAAACAGAAACTGGAAACACCTTGACCTAGCTAACAAATAGAAGCTGGATACAACACCTTGACCTAGCTAACAAGCAGAAACGGGAAACAACACCTTGAAACTGGAAACAACACCTTGAACTAGCTGACAAAAAGAAACTGGAAACAACACCTTGACCTTGCTAACAAACACAAACGGGAAACAACACCTCGACCTAGCTCACAAACAAAAACTGGAATCAACAGGTGTGTTAGTTTCAGTGCAGTTAGCTTCTCACTTTAGATAGCTAGTCCATCAGAACTCTGACCAGAACTGAAGAAACGGCTTGGACGAGCAGTGAAACGTCTTCACTCCTACAACTTTTTGGCCAGTTGACAGAGTAAAATTTTTCTTTTACTATGGACGACTGAGGGATTACACAGATGTCTTGGTTAAAACTGAATTCATATAACTCCTTCGGAGATACATTAATTACATCGAGGGTTGTCAAAAATAGATACCCAAATACTGATTAATCTAGATAGATAGTTTTATGAGAGTAGTATTGGTGGGTTTCAGACGACATCACATCATTCTATAGGCCAGGGGTGTCAAACTATTCTGCTATAGGCCGATAATATTTAACACAGACGAAGAAAACAAAAATTTATATTCTTAAAATTTTGTGTTTTGCTGGTAAATAGTGAGTTCTAGAAATGGTCAGGTTCAAGATATGTGAATTTACATTGTACACAAAGTACAATGTAAATAGGGAATACTGGCTCTTGCTCCCAGATGGAGAGTATTAGTGTGCTTGAAATATCCAAAGGTAAAGCTAAGGTATCCAGGTAAATTCCCAAATATTCAACATGATTATTTCTACACACCCGGAACTCACTATACTACAACAAAATCTGCATAAAGACATTCATTTCAGCTGCTCCACATTTATATCAAATAGTACTCTCCTATAGAATGTTGCGCCATCATCTGAAACCCAAAAATATACACATTAGACAAGGTGGGTGGGGTGAAGTGTCTTGCCCAAGAGGATTAAACCTCAAACTCTCTGGTTACGAGTCATCAGCTAACATCTTCCACCTAAGCCACTGCTTCCAAATGCTACAGAAAATCCTCTTACACTCTAATCTTACTTCTCATTCACATTGCCGGATTTCGCCGTGCTTCTTCTTACCTGTACTCCAGTGAAAAACGCGTCAGCTCCGTGTTGTTGTGGATCCATTTGAACTCTAGGGGCCAGCTGCCCTCTGCCATACAGGTCAACACCAGCCTGTTACGCTCCAGGTGCAACTGACTTCGCACTGGCTCCGTTTTAAAGTACGGCGGCACATCATCTGGAAGAAACAGAAGAAATTTTAAGGATTTTTTCCCAATAGCAAAAATATACGGATTTATATAATGTAAACGTGTGACAAATATTGCAACCAGACTTATGGAGTTTAAAAACACAGTGGAGCACTTCCTGTAATACCACATGACATCACAAGGTGGAACAGAGTGTTTTCAGTTTTGAGAGAAGAACTCATTAATGCATGCAGTTTTAAACATGTGTGAGTGGAACAAAATCCAACTCCAGGTCTGTTTGTGATGAGGAAACGACCTAACAGATCAGAAAAGAGCGTAATCTGGGTGTACTACGTAACATTTCAGTTTGTGAGTCTGTCTCTTGCTTGTCTCCATGTTTAAGCTTGAAATGTTCAGCAGTGCGACATTAAATGTTTGTACAGGCTTGGCCAAGTTATAGGTCAACTCAGCGAAGAGGCAAGCCCGCTCACAGTGAGAATGCATATTTTTTAGGTATTTTTGCGCAGTAAAAACTCCTGAAATTGAATATATGGGAAACGGATAAGTTAATGCCATAGTCTGGAAGATTTGACGCATCAACAGCTTACATTTTTTTGTTTTGATACCGATACTTTCAGTTTAAAAATCTGATACTCGATATCAACCAAATAGAACAGAGGTGAACATATGTATTTCCCTTAAACACAAAAACAGCATGAGGTAAAAAAAAATGATCCAAATGTGTGTTGAAATGACAGAACATCTTTGTAAAAATAAAAGTTAAATATTACAAGACGTTTTGAAGCAACATTGGTTAGTAAATTGTCTTATTACACCAATTTATGGACCAAAATGGGTCCAAAATGAACCAATATCTTAGAAGCCAATGTCCAATCCACTGAACTTTTCAATATCGCCGCCAATATCCGACACCAGTATTGTATCGGTGCATGGTCTTCAACATCGCCAATGACATCGCCAAAGAGGAAAGACGGCAGCAGACCCTTCACTATAAGAGTTACATCACACTTTTACATCAACCTCAAATTGAGAAAGACCAGACCAGTTCTTTTTGTCAAACAAGACTAACATTTTGCCTGTTGTAGCCGAAAACACTTTACTTTGTCAAACTTGGCAAACACGACTAAACCTCTTGAACAGAAGGCGAAATCGCTTGTTCGTGCTTCGTAACAGACCATAAACACAATACGTGGACCTATTTGAGGTTTGTGTCGGCCTATTACTAACAACGCAAACAACTCGAGAGCAACTTCTATCGAAAAGTTCAGGACGTATGAAATAAGATGGATTGGCCTTGGATATAAAGTTGGTGTCTTTCTCTATAGCCGGAGTTTGATAGAGCAGACAGAGAGGAGGGAAAGAAAGGCGTAAAATCCATTCTTCACTGTACCACCTACACATCGCTACGCTACATCTCTCGCTCAAGGCTTGGGCGAAGACGCGCAACCGAGAGACCAAAGCAAATGTTCCAAGCAAGCCATAATATTATAACAAGGTGTAGTAGATCATATGGATTTTAAAATATGTTGATAAGATCCAAATTTTGATGTGTAGAAAAGTAGAAGTTGGAAGTGTGTTGGAAACTGCAGAACTAGTGGGGTTTTTCAAGTTTGCAGTGGACAGTATTGATCAAAAGCAGTTCAATATGTTTTTAATAAAGTGCAATAAGCAAAGATTATGAATATTAACATGAATAACTTTAAAGTTCTCTGTAACTTTTCTCATGGAAGGTACGTCATCTGCTTGTTTCCATGGGAATGTTATTATTGAAGCCACCAGACCAACTTGATCTCACATGCTTTTTGTTTTTTTTGAGCAATAATGAAATAAATGCTAGCAAGATATGTTTAGCCATACTTTTTTTAGCTGTAGTTTTCCCAAATACCTCTACTAATAGACTTCTACTTTGCCTGAAATGTTCCATAGTATGAGATTAATCGTATAAATCACCATGGAGACAAGCAGGAGATGCCACCAGGCCAAGATATGGGCCAGATCAGTGTAGAGGCGAGTCAACTCTCAGCAAGTGTGTGTTTCTTAGGTATTTTTAAGCTATAAAAAACACACATAATTAAATAAATGCTAGATAAACAATTCTAATGCTGTACTTCAGCTCCCAAAGATGAATGCTGTCATTGTGCCATTGAGCAAGACACTTAACCCACCTCGCCCCAGTGTCTGCACACAGTGATGTATGAATGTGTGTGTGAATGTGAATTTAATATTATTTATCTATTTATTTATTTATCTATGTATTTATCTGTTATTTAACTATTTTTATTTATCATTTATTTATTTTTTATTCATCATTTATTTATTTTTTAGAATTTTAGAGTAGAATTTTTTGCCATAAACGGTAACGGCATGACCATAAATCATTAACAAGCAGGTGGTCGTAATGTTATGGCTGACTACAGTACACAGCACACCTTTTGTCGCTAACTATCGCTAACTGTCAGGGCGCTTTCAGGTGTTCATATCTCAACATTGATGGAGGAGTCAAGAAAGTGAAAGAGCCCTTCTGGATGATCATTGTAAATATAGCTCACATTAATTGGATGGTTGGTTAATATAATTATCAGATTGGATGATAATCAGGAGTTGGAATTAAACTGTCAAAATGATCTATAGCAGTGATATTTGGCGCTTCTAACACAGATTTAGCTTTAGAGGCAAGCGCGTACGAGACGAGCAGTGTGGAGGAAGGTAAAGAAAAGTACACACCTACATGAAAATAAAAGTTAGCTTAAGAAAAGAGTTAGACGAGAACATTGTGTGCAGTGTGCAGTGTTAATTTTATGTTAAAAAATATGTGTTTTTATCTTCCGCCATCTTTTTGGATTTGGATCACTAGACAATTCTCACCAGCATTATAACCGTGGAAATACCTGGTTGCCAAAGACGCCTGATTGTATAACAGGGAATCTGAGACTTTGTGGCTTAAAATTGAAATGCCAAATTGGAGTTTTGTAAGTTGCAAGCACTCCATCAAATATATTCTATAAAAAAAAAAAAAAAAAAAGATCAAGTTTTTGAATTTCAATCTTGCTCTTGTTCCCTGATGCTTCTATTACACAAACTGTGCAGTGTAAACCAACAGAACATATTGATCTGAATTTTACTAGTCATTTTGAAACTATCTTGACAAATAAATCAAGCCGCGTTAAAGGGGTCTTTGGAACTTTGAAATCAATGTTTAGATTTCTCTCAACCAGTAAAGCACAGAAAGTGGCATCATTTTTCCGGTGCCTAGAACAATGCGGAGAACAGTGCGGTGTAAGGCTGCTAATCATTGGAATATGTTACCTCTCCTTAACCAACAGATGTTTTAAATCAAGTGTGTCAAACTCAATTTCACCGAGGGCCGCATCAGCAAAATTTGGTTTGTCTCAAATTTGCAAAGATATATATATAAAAAAAAGTCTGTGTAACTGCGTAACTCCTGATAAACTGACATTTTAAGACAGTCATACATTTAAATTTACCTTGTCGCGGGCCACATAACATGACATGGCGGGCCGCATTTGACCCCTGGGCCTTGAGTTTGACACGTGTTTTAAATTGCTATTTTTAACGACAAAACCATGGTAACAACTTATAAGGATCCATATGGTCCAGCGAACTTATCAGAATACTGTTAAAGCAAATATAACAAGACATTACAGATGCCTTGATATAAATAATGAATAATAATACACTCAAAGACGCTTTACAGTGAATTCCTCATTTTCTCCACACTACTATTTTAGTCACAGTTGCCCTGGACCAGGCTGACGGAAGCGAGGCTGCCAATCTGCGACAAACACTCACTCGCGCCATTTTTCATTCTAGGCAACATGGGTGAAGTCTTGCCTAAGGACACAACAGTTTTTGCCACTGGCGCCCCACTCTAGGATCTGGTATTCTCAGTGGTCTCCCATCCAAGTACTCACCTGGATTTGGCTTCTGAGATCTAACGAGAGCTTCTGTGTGCATAAAACAAAGGCTACTAAACTGTAAATAAAGAATATCATCTCACATTGACCCCTTTTCCAACAACCTTGCAAGAATCATCTCTAGCATAAAGCATAAAGTTTGCGCAAAATACCCAATATTGATCCAACACACACTGAACTCGTGTTTCTACAACCACACAATTTTAATTCATTTTTTAGATCGTACTATTCTTTCTGCTAAAATCCAATTCCTCATGTGTGAAACTGGCCTAAACCCTCAGCTTGGGAGAGGAATAAGTAGCTAATCCGAAAGTTACACACAAACCGAAACCTATCTCTGCAAGAAGAATTCACAATGAGTCTAAGAAAGCGTGCAATCTACAGGTAAAGCAATGGAACTATAATGGAAAAGACACTTTAAACTGATGAATGAATAGAATGTAAGGGATTTTAGGAGAACGTGAATGAATAATAATAATAATAAATGTCCCGGAGCAGTGGAGTTTAAAGCAATAGGCTTGTTGGAAAAGAATCCTGGTTTAAAAATGAGATGTGAAATTGATTGGACCAAAAGCAAACGACTGATTTTTCCTCTGCGACAAAAGATTGGGTTTAATTTTTGATAGTGTGATTAGACAAGAGGGTCATGTGAGATGAGGTGAGTAGTTTGCAAATTCGCCCTTGGATTGATTTTGTTGCATTTGTAGTCAACAGCACATTACCATAGCAACCAACAATAACAATAATGGACTATGTGTTGTTTTTTTTTATTTTTTCTATTTAAAAATCCAGTTCTGTCAATTGGACAAAAGTTTTAAAGTGAAGCCATCAGGAATCTGACCAGAACCGAAGAAGCCACTTGGATGATCAGCGAAACAATTTTTACAATTCTGTACTATTCAATTTCAAAGGTGCACGATGTAGCTTGTTCGTTTGATTGTTAAGATACCATTGTCCCCATGGAGATCTTTTTTTTTTACCTGAAATGTGCACAGTATGGCATTGTATCCTGCAGTTATTGATTTTAGCTGAACTACATATTGAATAACATGCAGAGAGAAGCTATTTGAGCATCTGTGAACGAGAAAGATGTCTGAACTAGATCTGACACAAGTTTGATTTCTTGGCTTCTTCAGATGTCATGATGCTTCCAACAATCTGCTTGAAGTATTCGTCACAATGTCCCCGGCCATTTTCAAAGGGAACCGTTCCAGACTGATAAATGTGTAGAACTCAAGAGTCGTGAACATATATCAGTGCCAGTCTGGAGTTAGCAAGGTTATAGAGTAGCTAACCTTTATACGGCATACAAGACCGAAGTTTGACCAGAAGTTGGCTGATGACAACTATATCACTGACAGTAGCAAAAGCCGAAATTTAAATCTGTCAACTGGACAAATCGTTGTAGAAGTGAAGACGTTTCACTGTTCATCAAAGCCGCTTCTTCAGTTCTGGTCAGCAGCAAACGTCTTCACTCAAACTGCATCTGCATCCGCCAACTGGACGAGGATTTTGGATTTTGCTATGGGTCAGACCTGGACGACTAAGGGATTACGCCTACATCACTGACTATAATATCACTCATTATAATCTTGTGTATTTAATAAATCTCACTTCCAAGTTCCATTAATTTTCTGCATAGACTTTTCAGAAAAAAAAATCAAATAGTAAGAGTTCAAAGGTGGTGGTAACTAATCCATAACACGGTTGGTTTAAATAAAATTATACATTAGTTACCACATACCTGATTAGAGCAAGCTTTCAAACTCTATACAGTATATACATATATTTTTACAGAAAATCTATAGGAAAAAACTAATAGAAAATTCACTTCCAGTACCAGAGTGTGGGTGTTCACTGTTGAGCTCCATTTCCACCACAAACCAAACCAACTGAACACTACACTGGCAAAACCAACACACATTAAGCATTGATGGTGGTTATCATGGAGACGACCTCTGTTTCTGGTCTGTCTCTGCAGTAGGTCTGGTCTGTGGGGCTGCGACCCCCCTCCCCACTCCCCCTCTGCTCCTGATCCACAGATAGCGCTGATGAGCTCTCGTGCACTTCCTAATGAGGCCACCGCTCTGATCCTCATCACTGTGATCAATGCTGTCTGCAGAATCACACTACTCCACCGGGATGCTCGGGTATTGAGTACACTATTGGCATTTACTTTGAGTGGGTTTTACGGTACAGGGTGGTAAGAGTTTTAGAGGCATTCACTGGCAGCCTGATAACATGAGCTTGGAAATGTTTAAAAGGGACATATTATGCAAAATTTATTTTTTTTTGTTTTGTTTTGCCATGTATTTGAGGATTAAGCGCCCAGAAAACTTCAATTTTCACCTACCCCCTATCTCCACCCACAGCTCTGTACCCATATGTGTTTATTCAAATAAATCCTGAATGACACATGGACATTTTTCAGTAATAAAAACACTGCAGTTTTGAACAGGAGGTCAATGGATCTGTTCCTGAAAATCTGTTTTGGAAGAATACTGCAGTTTACTATGAACAAAATGTAAACACAGTAACTATATCTGTTTATTTATTTGATAGGGGCAGTGCATATTAATGAACATCTGTAGTTACAGTGTAAATATGCCAGATTATAGCGAAGGGGCTAATTCCCATCTGTTGTCCCGATGCAGATGACAGGAGATGTTACGGTTTAATGCTAAATATCTCCACAAAAGGCTTAATGCATCTTCTTTAACCCTGTAGCAGCGGATGATATCATCGCCGATAGAGCGCGGTTGTGGACTTTCCATTACTGTAACTCCACAACCAATTGTGCTTCATGTAAATTCAAACAGCATCTCAAAGCAGAGACATGGGGCTCTTTAAATATTTTACTGTCATTACGGTAATCTGCTTACGTTGTCCCTCGAAGATGCCCAATCAGAGCGCAGGTGCTGTGGGGATTTTCCCAGTCAATTATTTATTTTTATTTATTTTTATATGTCAAAGGAAAAATATGAATATGTAAAATAGAGGAAGTTATGTGAAAAAATGCAGCACATTCTGATACTTCCTTTAACAGGCTTTTTATGGCTAAAAAAGAATAAAAGTCTAGGCGAGCTACACTGGTCTATAATGTGCTCAGTCCTTAAAGGGTTAATGAGTTTTTATGCCAGTCAAAATGAAAAATTACAAAATTACAAGTAAAAAACCCACAGACAAATATAAAATGTGTCAAGTATGGGGTAAAAACATACATTCAGATGATTGTAATATTGTGGAACGTAATGTGGAAATATATTTCGAAATGTGTTTTTGAGATTATATTTAGCCCAAAATATTGTTCAATGATATAAATGGTAAAGGGTCACATTTTTATATAGCGCGTTTCCACCTTTAAGGCACTCAAAGCGCTTTACATCAAGGAATCACTCACTCATTCACTCACACATTCACACATATTCATACACCAATATACATCTAAGCTACAGTCGCCCATTATATAAATAAAAGTGTGCAAGTTGCGAAATGATTTTGAAATAAAGAACAAGATTATCCTTGTATATGCTACGTGACAATACCATTTTTTATCTCCCACGCTCAAAGTAATTACATACGTTGCTTGAAAAATATTTTGTTCCTTCATATCATCCACTGAACTTGAAATCCAAACCGTCTGATAAACTTTGACCCAAACAATCAGATTATACTTAGCTCAAACAACTGGATGTGGCATTGAGAATTGACAAAAGCTTTCAACCCAATAACAACTTAACTCTATATTTGAAATAGACCTATTAGTTTATTACCTGACAGCTACTCCTACACAAACCCAATTATGGCTGACTTTCCAAGGACTATCAATTCTGTAATGTAATGGCAAACACACATAGACTATTGAATATAATGCTGGCGGCGCCTTCTGAAGCAATTACAACGTGGATATGGGGCTACTCATTTGCATATAGCACAGTTAGTTCTCCCTTGGGTGCTGGTCTTGGGTCGACGGTATGCTATGGTTCAGCAGGACCCCCAATTTGGCGTGTGCATTCCAGCTACCTCATTATAGAAACAGTGCCAGGTACAAATGTCTGCCTTGGAGGTGAAAATGCCTAATTGAGAAGAACTCCTAGAATTCATTTTTACAATAACTTGAACTATAGCGAGAAGGGACATATTGCCAATTTTCAGTTTTAAAGAAGACGTATTGTGCTTGTGTCTGCTCTATAGCTATGATCTGTGACACCCGTGGATCATTAGGTTATAATTTGCACATTTTAAATTGCAATATAACGTTGCCGAAAACGTTTTTGTTTTTTTTAATTTTATTTATAACCAAATGACTACATAAGGCAGCAGAATCCTATGTGTATCACCGATTAAGACAATGAACTTGGAGAACGAAGTAAGTCTAGACCTGTGGCATTGAAATGAGGATTGATCTGCAATATGGCGTCTTGAAAAGATTGCTTAAACATGCATGAATCACTCCAAAAATAAATCCTGCGGGGAAACAACTATAACACATTTAAAATGTTGAAAAAGTTGATTTTGCATACTAGGTCTACGTTTAAGAAGGACAATTTGACCCTGTACTCTTGTGATTCATTAATGGGGCTTCGAATGAAAAACTTTACAAGTGAACATATTTCTGTAAAAGAGCATAAGTTATGAAATATGCCATTAGATTCTGTCATTTTCAGCGACCTTGATTTAAAACCGTCTATAATTGCTATTTGTATTCACGTGAATTACCTCTTTCAGGTGCTCTCTGTTGGGTAACTGATTGGCTGTCACCGTAGACTCACTGTGCATTTCAATTTCTGGATAATAAAAGGATAAATATTGCAATATAGAAGGTAGTTGAGTAGGTCTGAAGCAGTGGATTCTAGGACCCATATGTTGCCTGGTTTTTCTTCCATTGCAGACTTGGTTTAGTCCTGTTCTTGTCCTGGTTTAGTCCTGTTCAAGTCCTGGTTTAGTCCTGTTCTAGTCCTGGTTTAGTCCTGTTCTAGTCGAGTTTTAGTTTTGTATTCAGATCTAGTTCAGTTTTGATATGGCGTTTGGTAAAGGCGACCTATTGAAGTCTGATCTGTATGAGCCTTGGAATGATCTCAAAGCATGGTTATTTTGTCCACATTACACCAGCAGAGGGCGCTAAGACTGCATCTGTGGGATCATTTGTAGCTTTTGTCAAAAACATGGTTCACGCTGTGTTGCCATTTTGACTTTTGAGTTCAGGAAAGGGAGACAATGGCACAACCCCACATTTATTTTTGATGAGGATGCAACATTTTGAGAAGGTTAAAGTTTCAAACCTTAAAAATGCATGCCTTGAGGTCTCCCGATGCTTAAAGGGCACTATGTAACTTTCCTCCGCTTTTTGCTTCGCCTGATATGTTTCGTAAAATGGTGCTAAACATATCCATCTCTATGGACACGAGCAGGTGATGCTTATAAGTCAAGTTAAAGGTCAGATCTACGGAGAGGTGACCTGACCCATAGTAAGAATGTATGTTTTTCAAGGTATTGTGAGCTATAACACCATCCATGATTGAATGAACACATGATAAGTTTAATGCCATGGTGTTTAACAATACAAGTAAAGCAATAATATATCCATGGTGACCTATCCCCTACCACAAAAGTTACATTCACTAGTAGTGGCTTTGTTGTATAATTCTGCATCAGAAATATCAGGTAAAGGCGCTGTCTTCCTACCAGTGGAGGCAGGACAACAGTGTCGTCTACAGTTCGACTTCTCCAGGACAGTATCCCAGGTCCTCTTGTCCCAGTTTAAAGTCCCATGGGCACATTTGCGTATTTCGATTGCCTCCTTGATCCAATAAAAGTGTTTGAGAACCACATTATGGACTGGGACAGAGCAAACATCATTGAGACGCAGGACAACAAACATCGCCCTTGGATTAAGGACGCAATGGAAATATGGAAACGTGCCCACGAGACTTTAAACGGGAACAAGGGGCCTTTTCACTCTCACACACCGGGGATACAGTTCCGAAGAAGCTAAACTGCAGGTGGCGCTGTTGTCCTGCCTCCACAAGTAGGAAGACAGCGCAAAAACCTGTTTAAATCAGCTGACTGGACACGTTACAGCAACATCACGTGACCAATCTGAGGAAGAGCACTAGAGAGTCAAAACTGTCAGGTATGAAAACAAACTAAACTTTGGCCTGACAGAATATATTCACCTTATTCCAGGAGTTGCCGTGGGCGCCGCCATCGTCATTTGAGTTGTATTATTTTGTACAGGGCTGTCGATCTTGCAAATAAATTCTATATGACTACGGTGCCATTTTAAAGCTTCCCAGAGAATCGGTGCACTGTTGACTTGTAGTTGCACATAAACATTGAACAATTGACACAAACCAACCTACTTTATATAACATTTTAGCACTGAAACATTTACCAAATTCTCCATTAAAAGAAACAGGATTTCCACGTAACCGGAAGTGCTACTACAAAGAAAGCGCGATTTAGTTGCATTTACGGAAAAAGTCAGGAGGGCAGAAGAAGGTCAATATATTTTAAAAAAAGGTTAGAATCACATATGTATTGCTGTTATATGCATCTACCATAGTTTCCAGGGAGAGGTATCTTGTTATTCTTGTTCATACCACACTATATCTTCACACATGACACGGCCTCTCCACCCCAGACTGTATTTACACTGAAGTCCAGTTGCCTTTACACCGACACATATATAGAGGCTACACTTTACCCGCTCCCTCAAGGCTGCAGTTTTGCTTATGGAGTGAAAAGACCGCACACCTCCTCTCCCCTTCCTCTCCGCTCGCCGTCCTGAGGGGCTCTGTGCTTCTTCTGAACCAAACATGCATATTTCAACAACAGCCTACGGGCTCCACGCACCGCTACAGAAATAACAGGTGACTTATTTTGGCAGAATTCTGGACTAAACAAGTTTGATTAGACACAACTTTATGAAAACTGACAGGGGAAGGGAAACAGAGGCCGAGTCACTTTTTGGGCAGAACTATGTCAAGTGAAAGATATGATAAGCTGCGTTGTATGTGCTACTAAAATAAAACACAAATATTCACAATCATATATAAAGTCCATTATATTATATTCACCTTAATCTAAAAGTCGCAGTGGGCGCCGCCATTGCTGTTTGGGTTGTATTATTTTGCATGGAGCTGCCGATCTTGACAGTAAATACGTTCTACAGGGTCTACAGAGCCGTTTTAAAGCTTCCAGAGAATCAGTGCAGCGTTAACTTGTTGGTCACATGAACTTAGAACGTTTTACACAAATGAATCTACTTTTGATCATCTTTTAGCAGCACTTTTCCCAAATTCTTCATTGGAATGAATGGCATTCCTGCTTAACCAGAAGTGCCACCACAAAGAAAGCACGTTTTAGTTGTATTTATGGCAAAAGTTGGGCGGGGCCATATAAGGTCAATATTTTCTGTTATAAAAGGGTGTGTGATGGTTAATCGATGATTGTGCCATAAGTGCGGAAGTAATTTTTGATTATTTAATTTATGATGTTTACATACACATACATTTTACTGATAATTTGCCATCTTTGGTTGGAAAAATGTGTTCTTTAAGTCAAATTTATTAAATGCATGTTAGTCATGAGTGTGAATCAATATTTGCTGTGTGTATTTCCAGGTAATTTCCAGGATGTCATCAACACTTTCAAGATGATCTCTTTATCAAATCCTCTGTTTAAAGAAAAATAGTTTCTTTTATCTACAAAGATTATGCCTGGCAGATCCCGAATGATATCAGTCTGTATTTGTTTTATACTGCTCCATCACATCTCGAGTCCGACCAAACGTCCAATCAGATTTGTTTTCTTCAGTGACTCCTGCGAAACGAAGTAGCTCATTGGTCACCTATGATTTACAAACAAAATTACATTTCTCTCACCTCAGATTAACAGAAATCTGCCATGTTTTTCAGCCCCTTGTGGTATGTTTCCCTTTCTTTTTACCTTATACCAGTATTTCTATTACTACTGTGATTACTACTATAACTATTACTACTAGTTCCACAACTTCCACTGTTATAATGACAAATACGATGGCCATTACTACAATTTATGCAGAACTAAACATAGCGTTCTTGTGAAGTAATGAACGAATCTCCAGCAGAATGAGTACTGTAAGGTAAGCACAAGTTTTATTTTAACTCGCCCTCTCCACCTCCATAGTGCCTCTTTTTTTACATCAATGTATGTTCTTAATATAAATGGAAAAGACACCCGTTAATTAGTGTCCCACCAGAAGGAAGCCCCGGGGAAGACTCAGGACACACGCTGGAGGGACTATGTGTCTCGGGTGGCCTGGGAACGCCTCTGGGTCCCACTGGAGGAGCCAGAGGACGTGTCTGGGGTGAGGACAGTGTGGGAGTGTGGGAACTGCTGTCCTCGCGATCCAGCCCCGGATAAGTAGAAAAAATGAATGGATATGGATGGACACCCGTTAATTAGCCATAGTTGTTTTGATAGGATCGGATTATGCATGTCCCTGATTGGCTAACACACCTGTCAATCACGCCCATATGAACCCGGGAAGATTCACCAGTGACCATACTTCCATCTTCTAAAAGTGCTGAAGAAGTGTGTGTTCTGGATCCAGGCAAACACAGATTAACAATTAGACAAAACCATTGGCACGGTTATAAGTTTTGGGATAGTGATACTTTTGGACAATTGGATCAAAGCATCTCCAACACTACAGCTCTTTCATTGTTCCTGTCAAGCGTGATCCGAGGGGGAAACACACACACACAAATATATACGCATAAAATCCAATGCTGATTCAATAAACAAATGAAAATGAAACGATACTAATGCCAGTTCTAAGTCCTCAGAGATAATAAATAGTATAGTAGACAGGTGAGGTTATGCCCGGTAGATGATGTCTAATGGGGCTTTAGTTATGGTTGTCTGACTTTTAGTGTAGACATAATGCTTGTTGGTGGGTGACTGGTGGTGGCAGGTGTCTGGTTGTGTACTGATGAGGAGAGGAGTTTGTTGCTGGTCTAACTGAGCAGCTAATGGCCCCGCTGGGTGAGGAAATCTGCTGTAGTGTCTGTCTTTATTTAGCGTGGAGCTGCGGGTGGATGGAGATGTGTGCTTTCTGCTATACGGATTGACAAATGTGTGTGTAAGCTGTAAATAAAACTGTTTAAAGGAGTACTGTGTCATTTTAGGTGCTTTGTTTGGAATGTTCCACAGTATGACATTAAATGTACCTGTTATTCATTCAATTACGGGTGTTTTAATTGCTAAAAACATCTTGAAAAATGTGCGTTCTTACTGTGAGCGGTATCGTGTTTCCATAGACCTGACCTAGAATTAAGTGATAAGTGGTGCTACCTGCTTGTCTCTATGAAGATATAAGCTTAATGCCAGACTGTGGAACATTTGAAGGGCATCTCCATAGAGACGAGCAGGTTTCAACCCCGTCAAAACCTTGCACAGTTCACCTTTGAAGCTCGGGTATCCAAAAGAGCAGAACTTGTTATCGACTGCTGAGTATTTTTCGTTAACCTAGAAGTAAGCGCCAAAAGCAGTGCTCTGATTGGCTACACCCCAGTTTCACTTTGCCATTTCAAAACAGCGATTATTAACGACGTGCCAAGGTGTTAGTGAGACCTACTTCCTCGTTCCGTGGAGTGAACATCATGTATCCTAGTTTTAAGGTAGAAGAGTTTGGTCTCCTCACTTTGGGTTGCCAGATTGCACCAATAAAACTATCCCCCAAAGGACGTCTTCCTATGATACAATATAGTGTTGGTTTCTAAGGCTAATACTAAGTCAAAGCGGGACTATAAACTAAAAAAAATAAAGCCACATTTAGAAAGTGGCGAGTCTGAAAACCATCTGGAGAAGGCAGAAAACGTTTAACCTTTTGGCATTCGAACAGTGAACCTAGTCTTTTATAGTATTATGAAGACTGCCAGTCAATTTCCCATAGGAATAATATAACATCATGGCTTTTTCCAAAAATAATCCAAAATAAAATTGCACACAAGAACTCCCACTCGTCTGTGCTTGTCTGCCACAGCCGTCTCTCAGACACACATGTTGGGTTTACATGCAGTTTGGGGACATTACATTGACTAGAGGCTGATCCCAACGTCAACCATAGTTACCACTCACCGAACCTCAACCTAAACCCTAACTTAAACCTGTTAAACCCAAATATGAACTTTAAAGTGCATATGGCAGCTTTTCATGTTTTTCTAATTATAACTTGGTTTGGTTGAACTGGTAGCAGCTGTGATAAATATTTCTGTTAATTTAAGTGGCAGTTTGTGGAAAAAAAGTTGAGAAGAAAAGTACAAAAAAAAGTAGTAATTCTATTCAAAACGCAGAAGCAATTTACACATAAGGAACAGAATTAAATTTAACAGTTATTTAACAAAATAAAGGCGTTATAATCTATTTTTATTTGGGTAATCATAACTTTTAGGTAGTTTTGGCCTGTGTTAGCATCAAACCCGTTAACAACACGATTGATTGACAGCGTTGCTAAGAGCCTGTCCCCTGCCAAACCAGTGATGTGGGCGGGAAGGGGCGTTACCTTTAAGAGCTTCACTCCTGATTGGCTCTTTGGTTGCTATGATACATGTGGTCGGAATTCCAAATATGGAACTTGGCTCCAAATTCGCCTCAATAACCGCTAGCCTCGATGAGCTTTATTTAACTGGAGCCACACTCACACTCACTTAGTTCACTTCTTTATACAGTCTCTGGTTAGCTAGGAACTGGAATTACCTCTACATATGTCATATCTGCCCGTGTCCAACCAGGAAGTAAAATTATAACCAAAAAAAAAAAAAAACTAGACCACATATTTAGAAAACTCTTAAATCTAATTATGTTTTAACCATGTTTTAGTGAAAAAGTACTCAATATGCACTATAAATCATAATGTTACCTTAAGGATTACAACATGGAGACCTGATTTTGTGTCTGCATACAGATTTTAGTCCGCACAATGTAATAAATACCCGCTCACAGACCCACATCGTACACTCACATTACACTAACACTCGGCTTTGGCCAGTCTCCAGCTTATTACTGTCGACCTGTTTTGTTTCATTCATGGCTCAGTGACGCCTCCTTTAGCCCGCAGCACTGCATTTCCCATGAGGCCGTGCTGCTGCTGCCGCCTGTACATGCTCCAGCCCTGGCCCTGGTCTGGTCCTCTGTTTAGTTAGGGAGGTTTCTGAAGCGCAGCCCCTCGACTGTCCACCAGGGCTGTTCAAAAATTCAGTAGAAATGCAGAGGGAGTGTATTGATTTGGGTTTGCTCATCAGCAGCAGCCCGTGTTGGTTTATACACAGCGGTTTGGAGATACTAAAAAAATGCCTGTAATGTTTTAAAGTATGATGTTTAACTCGCGTATGCATTTATTAAATTATAGGTGTTTTATTGCACAAATATATATACATTTTTACTATGAGCAGGGTCGCCTCTCCACAGATCTGACTTCTTGAGATAAACAATTTAATGAAAAACAATAACATCTCATTAGAAACAAGTACACCAGTTAGTTTAATGTTTAATACATCAAGATTGGTACCAAGATTTAAAATACTACTGTAAAGTAAGTAGTTACTCATACTTTGGGTATTTTTTTGTATGAACTTTTTACGTTTCATATTTGGAAGCCGTACTTTTACTTGTAAATTAGCACAGGCATACAGTACACCAATGCGATTAGTTTTGGATTGGGGGTGAATGGACCATATAACAGTGAAACATTTCAACGTGGTGGCCAAGTAGTAACCTGAAACAAGAAGGTTCCAGGTTCAGGTCTCATGGTGGGGTATTTCTGTCTGCAGTTATCGGAAACTGTCAAGTTTTGGGGTGGATTCTAGGTACTACAGTTTGTTTATTATTCCAACAACTGGCTCAAACTGCAGCTACGTACGACTCACCATGGACCATAGCTCAGGATCCGATCACACACTGCCCCTCACAGGTTGCCGGAACGACAACGGGATGGGTCAAATGCAGAGGTGACATGGGCCTTACGTCCAAAGATAGCCATTTCGTTGAGTTTATTCGCAGACGTAACTGTTCTCGATATAAATCAAAATAGTTTGCATTAATGGTTTTCCAAATGATTGGTAGATCTTGAAAGTGGGTCGGACAAAATGTTTATAGAAGATTAATTTTGTTTTATTAAATTACATGTCACAAATATAAATGCAACAGACTCATTTGGCATTTTCTCTCTGCCCTCCCACTTATGCTTCAAAGTGAAATCTAGATATCCGACAGTTACATTGGTTTATACAGCTCGGATTCCATGTCCATGTCTTTCCCTCTCATTGTTCTGCTCTTGTCTGGAGGTTACAAAGCGTCGCCTGTCCACAATCAATCAGCGTGGCTCAAACATTAAAAGTGTCTGGCTCTTTAAACAGGCAGAATGAGAGAGGGACCACCGCCATAAATCTATACGCTAACCTTTAGCCGCGACAAGCTAAGCTCTCAGCCGGCATGCTGGCTTTTATCACTTACACCTCTCAGCAAGCGATCCATCCACACTTCCAATAATGACTGCAAAAATAGCAATAGATACTTTCAGGGGTGTTTGAGCATACAGCGCTGTGGCCGAGGTGTGGGTATGTTTGAAAAAAAAAGACTTTATGTTGACGAAAATGTAGCAATTGTAGGTTTCGTAGAAAAGGTTTCAGGTTTAGTCATCGGGACAGTTTTTGGTGTATACAGACATTTTAGCTGCTATTTTGCCGATCAGTTCTTGTTTTCACCACCACTGGCATAGGCCCATTGCTCTATACTTACTTTGTTATCCAATTTTATTTTCTTAATCGGTGATACACATAGAATTACGCTTGCATGGTACGAATAAGTGTGATCTGCAGCTGTCCTTAGGAAGTTCTGACAGCTGCACGGCTCTTTGTGGTGATGACGTTTACGGCGACTTCAGCTCCCATTGGGCACCACAGTTTTCTAACATAAAATTCCGCTGACTCGTGTCTTTTATTAAGTCGTTTCAGATGAATATTGCGATTTAAAATGTGCAAACTATAACATAATGATCCACAAGCGCGTCATAGATTATAGCTATAGAGCAGACACAAGCACAATACGTCTTCTTTAATGTTCTTTTCCTGTATTACTATAGATTCAAAGCAGAATAAGTTGTGTGCAATCTTTTCCCATACCTCTCCTGTGTTTTTTGTTATATTTTACTTACTTACTTTAGAAATCGATTTGCCGTTAACCTGCTGCATTTATACTTGTATTCTTCGTGCTGCAGAAGACGTTATTAAATTTGAGCTACTGTATCAAATCATTTCTCTTGTGAATCTATTAAAGAAAGCTTCAATTCAAAGTTGAAGTTCAAAAATGGCCCAAAGTCAACTCTTGAATGTTCAAACTACAGTCTTTGGAGTTTGGGACTTTTGGAAAAATACCATATGCTAACATTGTTCTTTTCATCCATTTTCTTGATAAGCTGTGTGCAAAGGTACGTGAGGTTATGTGGCTGGGAACAGGGCAGCAGGTTTAATTTCCCAAAAGATCCCGAAAGAAAAATCTCCTTGGCGGAGGGAGAGAGCGACGCAGTGCACAGAGCGTATTATGCTATTATGTTTATAGAGCCAAATCAATTCTACCATTATGGGACAGAGTGAAGCCCGGGTCGTATGTCTGCATCAGAGCTCATGTTAAAATCAGTCAAGAGGCAAGTTTTTACAGCTAAATAGACTTCTACAACCAAAACAACCCACAATGCATTTTTGAAACGAAGAAACCATGTATATAAAGAAGTTAGCATTTTAGTTAGCAAACTGTTTCTTCAAATTAGCTTTTAAAAGGTCCCATATAACTATTTTCTGATCTATGTTATAATGTTGTTTCCTCGTCACAAACAGACCTGGAGTTGTGTTTTGTTTCATTCGCACATGTTTAGTTCTTCTCTCAAACTGAAAACACTCTGTTCCACCTTGTGATGTCATCATGTGGTAATACAGAAAGTGCTCCACTGTGTTTTTAAACTTTATTCGCCTTGGCTATCGTTGGAATTGCTATGCTAATCTCTGCTGAACAAAAAGTAAAATGTAGATGTTAACTTCAAAACTACCACTTCATGACATCACAAGGTGGAACAGAGCATTTTGAGCTTAAGACTAATAACAAAGAGTTACTCAAACATGTGTGAATGAAACAAAACACAACTCCAGGTCTGTTTTTGATGATATAACAGGATTAAAACATGACTTAAACCTCACAAGAGTCAGTTTTGTGTAATATACCTTTAAAGCCCCGCTGAGTAACATTTCACACATTTTATTATTTGAGTGGTCCATGGTAGAATAGGTTTAAAGGTTTGCATGTGGGGAATGTTTTTGAAGTTGAGACGTTTGATTCCTTTTCAGGGCCAGTGCAGAACGCAGGCTCGCTTCTCCGCAGACCGAGCTCTTTGCCTGGAGGAAGGCCTGTTGTTTACATGGAGATGCAGCTAATTTGGTTTATCTTCTACGTATTCATGGACACAAACAGTTAGCTGGTGTTGTACAGTAGGGGAACATAACTTGTAATGTTACTTTTAATATGATTTTAAACTGTAAAAGCCAAGTTTCGAGCAGAATAGAGACTTTTCGCTCGTTTCCTTTCGTTTGTGCTCTATTGGCTACATTGGTCAGCTGTTTAATTACATTTTGCAAAGGGAACTGCCATACAAAGCAGTTTCCAAAGAGGACCTAGGGGGCGCTGAGACACATTCTATCGATGCTGAATGCTCCATCCCATTACATTCCAACCTACGTACATAGACCTTTTATTGACACTGAATTTTAAAAGCTGGTCTACCTTGGCATGGATGAATAGGTGGACACTCTGAACTTGAATGCATCCTTCAGACCAGGGACAGCACAAAGACGGTTCATTCAGGGAGAACAAAACAAAGAGTGAAGTCAATATACTGTGGTCAAGTGATGCACCGTTTTTGAATTGTTATAGTTTAAAATGGAGTTGGGCGACGGGTTTGAAGTCTCTGGTAGAATTTGCTGTTCGAGTGTCAGATTGCAGATGTGTTGATCTGGTTTATGGTCTGTGTAATTACTGGGCCTTTCCACGTGAAACAAAATAATAATTAAGTTAATATCTTCTATGTAGGCCTCTTGATAATGGTAATCACTGTATTGACATTTTTTTTGTTTTAAACTGGGGAGATTTGGGGTATGTTTGTTGTAATATAAGATTTGAGCTGTGGAGGTGTGAATGAGTACCATTTATGGCTAATTATTGGTACATTCTGCTGTTTATTTGTTGCAGCTCATACCTTTTAATGAAACACTTTAAAAATGGTCTTTAAAAATGGTTTACTGGGATTATCTTGCACTATTCAAATCTTAATTAGTGGCATGAAGAGTTTCAATGCACTCGTTTATCGCAATATTTCTCTGTAGAGATGTATAGGACTTCAAAAGTTGTTACTGTGACCTGTTTCTATGTCAGTGTAAATAAACAAAGTGAAATGGCGTAAAAGAAGTTATGCACTGACATCGTTTTATTTGAAAAATTCCCCTCAACATTCCAACAGAGTGGCAGTGAGGCAGAACTATGAACGACATAACAAACAAAATGTGTTTCCTTGGATTGTCGACATGTTTTTTGTCCATGGAGGTATTTTTTAGCTCAAATTTGCTTTTTACGACAAAATAGAAACTGGAAATAGCTTCTCTGTTGTTGGGAGTGATTGTGCAGAGCTTAGCTAGTTAGTACTATAAGGAGCCTCCAGTTGGTCCAAAATGCAGCGGCCAGAGTCCTAACAGGAACTAAAAGAAGAGACCACATCAGTCCTGTACTAAAATATCTGCACTGGCTTCCTGTCGAGCTTAGAATCAAATTCAAAGTCCTCCTCCTGACATACAAAGCCCTAAACGGTATGGCCCCATCCTATCTGCAAGATGCTATTGTCCCGTACCAGCCAAACAGAGCACTCCGCTCTCAGAATGCAGGACTATTAGTGGTTCCTAGAGTGTCCAAAAGTACAGTGGGAGGGAGAGCATTCAGTTACCAAGCTCCTGTGCTATGGAATCAACTCCCTGCTGATGTTAAACAGGCCCCCACAGTCTCTGTATTTAAGACCAGGTTTAAAACCTTCCTCTTCGGTATAGCGTATGACCAGGTTACATAGTGAGGGAGTTAGGGACATTAAATCCCGGGATAAGACAGGCTGCAGTAGGAGATAACTAGCTGAGGGAAGTATGGCAACCTGAGCACTATCCTCTGCTTCCTCCTATTTTCTCATCAGCAATGCTATTCACATGTTGTCCCCTGTCCCACTCCCCCTGTGGAGTGTAACTCTTTCAGATGCCCTGATGACAGCTGGACCCTCTTCTTCTCCCCGCCTGGCCCTCCTCCACCCGCCTCCCTCTCCTCCTCGCCTGGCCCTCCTACGCTCCCCTCGCTCCTCCTCGCCTGGCCGAATTTTCTTGTTTTGTCTGATTTTTCCTGTTGTTTGATTTTCCTGTTTGTTTTTGTGTGTAGGCAGCACAGTGGCTGAGTGGCAACACTCATGCCTCACAGCAAGAAGGTTTGGTTCGATCCCCGGGTCGCCCAGGCCTTTCTGTGTGGAGTTTTGCATGTTTCTCCCCGTGTCTGGATGGGTTTCCTCCGTGTACTCCAGTTTCCCCCATCAACCAAAACATGAACGCCCTTCAAGACAACTGTTGTTGTGATTTTGGGCATTACAAAAATAAAATGAATTGAATTGAGCTAGCTTGTTGGCTAATGCCAGGGGGAGATAAAAGACACCTCAACACTTCACTTCGTAAACTGTATATATAAATGGACATAGCTAACCTGCTAGCCGCCGCAATCCAAATAGGAAGTGAGCATGGGCGTGCTTTTAGCTCCATTGACTCAATTCACTTTACAATGCAATGGTGTCATCTCTCTCTCCGTTACAGCTGCTGTCAGACTCGTCATTTTGGTGTCAAAATGTTTGTATTAACCTGCTCTACATGATCCTGGTGTTTTTATTTAGCTATTGTGTCTGTAAATCAAAATATGAGCATTAAAAAAGGACAAATCAGGCAACTTCTTTCTCTGTGGTCGCTCTGGCATTAGCAACAGGTTTGATTGACAATGTTGCTTAGTGCCCGCTCCCTACTGAACCAGCAGTGTGGACGGGAAGCTGCGTTCAACAGCCTTGCTCCGGATTGGCTCTTTGGTTGCTATGATACTCACGATCGAAATCTAAATATGGAACTCTGCTACAAATTCGCCCCTATAACTGCTCGCCTTGATGAGCTTCATTTGACTGGAACCAAACGCTGTGGGTGATGTCACACTCACTTAGTCCACTACTTTACACAGTCTATGGGTAGAAACTAAATATTTCACAGAGTAGACTTTTATATTTGTTATTATACTAACAGCTTTTTCACGTTTTCAATGTGTTTTACAGAAGAAAATGTCATCACTTCCATTGATACTCATATGATGCTGCCACTCATTCAAAACACTCAGAATGTTGTGATGATCTGCATAACCTCTTCTGCTGTCGACTGAAAGGAGTAAAGCAATCTGATTCATTCGAGTTTGTGGACCCAACAAATAATGATGAGGTTCATTATTCATGGATTTTTATTTGGAGTATTTCAGCTAAAAACTCTATCTGTGTATGCATGGACCATTTTCTCCAGATGCCCTACCCACACCCGGGGCACTTGCACTGAGTCCGCGTCTGCTCTGCTACTGCTGAAAAATTAACGCCACAAAAAACAATGTTCTCTACTCGTCAATTATGTATGGGCAGGTTATGGTGTTGCCAACGAATATATAATGTAATTTCAATACTTGCTTTCTCGATCCAATTATTCACAATGTTCCAGGAATCATGTTGTATAAAGGGGGCGTGTACAGTCTATTTTTCAGATCTTTAACCTTATTACACAGTGGTATTCTGTCTTTGTTATCTTATTTAGAGTCACATTTGGATTCATTCATTTTTGAGTAATGCTTCAGGCTTGAGCTTCCATATCAACCCACATCTCAGAAAATTCCCAGTCATACAAATAGGGTGAAAAATGTTACAAAGCCATTTTCAACAATAAAAACATATACAGTGGTCCCTCACTATATCGCGGTTCACCCTTCACGATCTCGCTGTTTCGCGGATTTTTCCAGTCCAATTCTACACGCTTTTTTTTTACAGTGTATGAATGTGCGTTGTGTTCTGCGTCCGACCGACCAAGGGCCTGCAGACCACCCTCAATCGATCTCCTCCGTGCTGAATGCATTCAACCCGCCAAATTTACATAAATGTTCGATCGACATTTTAGTGGAGCGGTGCCAGAACGAGAAGGCACGGTCAGAGGAACTGTGAAATATGTGCGAGTCACTATTAATTAATTAAACAAGAGCGAAATGTGAGAAAATGCTAATACCTCTCTGAGAAAAGTGTATAAAGTGTGTGGTGAAGGGTTTTACAGCTGCAAAACATATATGATAATTGTAAAAAATAAAGCTGACTACTGTGCGGATTTCGCCTATTGCGGGTTATTTTTAGAACGTAACACCCACGACAAACGAGGGACCACTGTATATAAAAATCTGCTGCTTGATACAGCGAGGTACGGCTTATCAGTTCTGCAGTTTTGAACAGGAAGTCAATGGGATGTGAGGTGGATCAAGTGTCTTGTCCAAGCACAGAACAACAGTATTACTTTTTGAGAGCTGGAATCACACCGCCAACCTGTGAGTCAGTAGATTTGACCGCTCAGCCATCGAGAATGGGATTTGAATTGCCAACCTTTGGATCAGCGGAAAAAATGCTACCAACTGAGCTGCAGTGCTCATAATAAAGAAACAAACAAAGAAACTAAAATTTCAAATGTTCTTCAAGTAACTGTAATAATCTGATTACTTTCTAATTCTTTATCAACTTTTAGTCAGATTTTGAGATTATTTTGCCTCAAGAAATGTAAAGTGGATTAAGTGTCTTGACCAAGGACACAACAACAACATCAATCTGTGGGAGCTAAAATCGCACGATCTGACCGCTCAACCGACAATGTTTATGTCGATAGCAAGATTCGAACCGCCAACCTTAAGATCAGTGGACGAACACGCTTCCAACATCGCTACTGTCGCCAGAAATAATAAAACGAACAAAAATTTCAAATGTCCTTCAATAAACTAATAATCTGAAGGTTTTATCAGTATAACTTTGAGATTATTTAGCCTCAAGAAATGTAAAGTGGACTAAATTTCTTGCCTAAGGACAGAACAACAGCATTCATCTGTAGGAGCTAGAATCGTATGAGATTTGAACCGCCAACCTTCAGATCACGGGACCAACACTTTAACAACTGAAGTACTGTGGCCCAAATTAAAAAAAACTAAACAAAACAACAACCAACCAACAAACAAACAAAAACTTCAAATCTTCTTTAACCCGCTGTAATAATCTGAGGACTTTCAACTTTCAGTTTAACTTTAAGATTATTTAGCCTCGAGAAATCTGGTCTTGTTTGAATAGAGCTGGCAAGAGTTCTCTCCTACCCTGCAGACAATCTGTGACCGCACACTGCCTTTGCACTGTAGACGATCGGAACTCATTTTGAACACAAGCGCTTGTTTTAAAAGAGGAATTTGGGACGTAATTGTCTAAATTAGCACTTAGCAATGATGATTAGCGTGGGTCAATAATGGGAGCCGCTGATGGCCGAGGTGGTTTGAAGGAGAAGCCGTTATCCTCACATCTTTGTCCTGAATCGTGTGAACTATCGCCCCCTCCTCTACGACCTTGTTAGACACCATTTAATGGACAACAACAATCTTTTTAGTGTTTCTCCCACACAAATTCACATAGAGGAAGTCATTTGTAATTTTCTGTCAACGCCGCCATGTTTGTTTTGGGCCTTTTGGGCACTTTGCCTACGACAATACTGTGTACTCCATGGTAGAAGCCAGGACAGATGGATTCTCAGGAGTATGTATCAGGAGTATGTATCTTTTTTTTTTTCAACACAGTTCTGCCAAGACCCAGTTAGCTAATCTGCCCCTACGCTCTAACCTTAACCAAAGGAACTGTTTCCGTACGTCTAACCCTAACCTTATGTAAGAAAAATATATGTTGCTAAATGGTCATGAGCACCTTTTTATACAGCACTTTTCCACCTTCAACACACTCAAAGCACTTTACATCAAGGAACCACTCACTCAGTCACTAATTAGTGTACACAGACCCTGAATGGAGTTGGAATCACCCCACCAATTACCAATTATGTTTATGTCGAGAGAGGGATTCGAACCGCCAACCTTTGAATCAGTGGACAAACCAACACCAACTGAGCTACTGTTGACTTTTCTAGCATAGACTCAAATGCAAAGTGGTGGCTTAGTTGGAGGGAAAAAAATTAGGGCTCTGAGTACCCTACCAATCTGCACAATGGTTCCTCCACAGTCCTAAGGTTGATCCAAACTAGTAATTTGAACAAGTACTGATACTGAAAATAAAACAAAGAGGACAAGATGGAACCTTTCTGAATAGGTTTAAAAGAGTCTTGATCTGTTGTAGAACTAGTATGAGCCACATGGTAATACAAAATATACTACTATTAGTTTCACCAAACCTGGAAATGGATCCCAATTGAAGGATGGCCAACTTCCACTTTGATAATGTTCATTTACAATAGTTCTAGTTTACATGTGCGTCCTTGTTTGACCCAAAAGTCTCCTGATGGCTCAGTAACAGTATGTTAAAAGCTGAAACTCTGCTCTAAACACAGGCTTGCTTACAGAGGAAACAGTGGAACCTTTAATTATTGGTGATTATTCATACTGAAGTGAAAATAAACAAGGATTTAAAAACAAGAGTGAGCAGAGTGGTGTTTTGAATGCATTTAGAGGATGCCACATAATGCATATTTACAAGATGTAGAGAACAAGGTTAGAACAAATAGTCAACATTCATTTGCATGTTTTAATTAAAGTCCTCTGCTTTAATTACATTGTGTATTATAGGGACAAATATGATATTGACTTTCAGAGTGCATGGAACAGCTAATAACGCTGCTCTATGGTTTTTCAATACGGGTCGATACAAAATCCATCGCTCATCGCTGACCCTTATTGAGAATAAATAATATCTCACTCAGAAAAGTTAGTTAGTGCTCCTTTAAAGAAGCACTAAGTAACTTTTCTGGTGGAGGTGTTCAAAAGGTTGTATAAAGAAGTGGTCTAAGTGAGTATGACGTCATCCATAGCGTTCGGCTCTAGTCAAAATGGAGCTCATCCAGGCTAGCAGTGTGGAGCTGAGTTTCATATTTGGATTCTGACCACGAGTATCATATCAACTGAAGAGCCAATCCGGAATGAGGGTGTTGAAGGTAACACCCTTTCCTGTACCACTTGTTTAGCAGGAAGCTGCGCGTAGCAACACTGTCAATCAAACCTGTTGCTAACGCTAGTGGGAGTGATCTTAAGGAAAAAAGGCACCTAATTTGTCTGTTATTAAAGTTCATATTTTGATTTACTGACACAGCAGCGAAATAAAAATACCACGATCATGTAGAGCAGGTTAATATAAACCAAGCAGTTGCGGAGAGAGGGCGACAGTTTTTCAATGGAAAGTGAATTGAAGCCAGAGTCAATGGAACTGGAAGCGCGGCCATGCTCACTTCCTATTTGGAATCGGCTAGCAGGTTAGCTATGTTCATTTATATAAACAGTCTATGGTTCAATACATATCTATATATCACCCCTAGTGTCTGCGTACACTGGAGTATGAATGAGTGGGTGTATGGTTGATATAAAGGTAGAAAAGGTAGAAATCTATATAAATACGCCGAATTATCTTCATGGAGACAAGCAGGTGGCTGATCTCCCACCTGGACAAAGTTCCATAGTGCACCATTAAGTTGAAAATGAATTCTGAGAAAGTCAAACCAAATACTAAAACAACAAACTGACGTAGACAAATCAAAAACATATAGACCAAGGACAACCACTACTGATGGATTTTCGTTTATTTTATGGGATCCGAATCTTTTGGACCCGTTCATTTCGAAGAGTCGCTCAAAAGACTGGCACTTTGACAATTTACTTACATGACAATAGCCATCGTGAGAACTAATTTTATCGACAAACTAATCACAGAGAGAAGTGACCAACGCTCTTTGTTTAAAATGGTTCAAACTGAGAGTGGGAGTGAGTTTACCCTTTGAAATGACGCATAATCTAAACAAAAGTTTCA